>NC_031965.2:37538797-37838797 GCF_001858045.2 Oreochromis niloticus
TACAAGTGATCCTACAAGTCAGCCGAACCCAGAACCTTCCACTGCATCATCATCATCATCATCATGCTTCCTGAATATTCTGCAGACCACTGAAATAAGTCTTTTTAAACAGGGTAACTCTGCATTTTATTTAAGCTGGTCATCGGGATCACAATGCTCCGTGTTCTCCGTGACCATGGATAACATCGTTGGGTCATCCCCACACTGAATTCTCCACATACACACATGGAGCATCAGCTGTTTGCAGCTTTTAACTAGAATAAAATAACAAAACATGAACAAAACTTTAAACTGCATGTGTGAATGAGCTTTCTGCCTGACTCACATACATGAACAGATATGTGTGTATGACGCTCTTACAGAAAGCAGTTCAGTTACATGGTGTACTCGTACACGACTCTAACTGTGCTCTGGATAACAGATAGCAGAGGAGCCACAACAAGAGGACAGACAGAGACAGCGATACAGTCCTTCAGCTTACTGTAAAGAGCGCTGCATAACTTTTGTAATTTTTCTACCAACATCATAAGATAACGTCTGTCGATCTTTGAGTCCTAACCCTTTAAAACCTGAACCATGAAATAATTACTTAGTTTGGAAAACAGAGTGTTAATTAAACTTTCTGACAATTTAATTAACTATTCATTTGCATATACTGTGCAAGTTTTAATTTGTATCATATTTGCTACATCTGCCATTTTTATTGCAATTTATTTAGTTTTTGGGGGGAAAAAAACACAAATGATGTTAAAGTCTCAAAAACTCAAATTCTCATGTATCAAATATGATGCACGTTACATTAAAGGCTTAAACTTGCATTATTTTTAATAGCCAACAGCAAACGACTTCTCTGGTTGTAAAGAAAGACGTGTGAGTGTGTAGAAGTTTAAGGGAAACGTTATTCTACTGCCTCTGTGAGCTATGACTCCACTGAGCGCTTTTCTGATTATTACTAGCTAGAAGTATGATTGAATACGAGTGAAGTTTCTCTCGATTTCTCAGTCGGATCTGCCCAGGTTTCAAACTCCAACACAGCAAAACTCTCATTTTGAAGCTTTACATCAGGACTTAACAAACGGTGGCCATGCTCATATTTTTTATATATTATGCTCAATAAACTAACTGCTGTGCATTCAATGAACACATTTAATAAACTATATTTAACAAATAAAATGTAAGAAAATATAAATGCAGCCCATAAATGTTGAGTTAAGAGAGAGCTCGTTGTCTGAACAACATCAGTTGGAAATAAAATCCTAGATTTTTGGTGTTTGATGCTTCATTGCTTGTTTCAAGAGAAACATGTTTAGTATTTGCTTTGTACAATAGTACACACACACACGCACACGCACACACACACACACACACACACAGCTGAACCACCTACACGCCAGATGCACAGCGAGGACAAAAAACACTGAGAACATTCAGCTGCTCAACATGACGTCCAGACATGGACATTTATACACCACACATCCAAAGCAGCTCTGAAAACAAAGACTGACAACGTCTGAGTCTGATTCCTCTGAGCTGCAGAGCTCCACCATTAAAACTCATCTCTGAGGCTTCATCACCATTAATCTACACACATACGGTGGTTTATTCTGACTCACTGCAACACGCACCACCCTGCTGCCAAACAAAATCTAGAACAACAAACACTGATTCATCCACTGCAGAAAATAGTCCCCAAAATGGTCTATTAACTCCTAAATGACAGTGAACAGTCTCTCAAAGAAATGACTGAACCTGAAGTTTATAGATCTGTTATGAAGGTTTAACTTTTGAAGATTAAAAGCTTAAAAAAACACAGTTTTAGCTTTAAAAATGTTAAAAGACACCAGGAAAGGGCACATTTGCCTTTGACCATCTTCAGTGGCGGATTAATCCACCCGTGGCGCTCTGTGACCCTGGAAAGATCTCACAGGGACAGGAAACGGGGAATTTAACAGTAGATGCTTGTGTTCGGCTTTAACGACAGGAAGAACACGCAAGAGATCACCAGACCTGCTGATTTACGTCTAAATCATCTGAATGTGTGCAGCCAGCTGGAACAGAGCCACAGTGTGTGTCTGTGTGCACGCATGTGTGTGTCACTAACATTACCGCATTAGTAAGCAGTATGTATAGCATGTGCGTGTTATTTGTCTTGCAGCGCAGTGACTCACCAGCAGCTTAGAAAGCATCTCTGGATGGTGTATGTCAACAGGTATTCCTCATGTTGTGAGGTTAAATGTGCAATCACACTATGGGGACGAGTCTTCTTTACAAGGACAAAAGCATGAAATCGTCAAATTTTTAAGGTGAATGCAGCGTTTAATGTTCGAGTTTGTTTCCAGGAAGCGAATGAGAGTCATAGTAACATGGCTGTGTGTGTGTGTACCTGTTTAGACATCTTTGTGGGGACCAAAAATTGGAATGTTACTATACTTGTGGGGACCAACAGTCACGTATGAGGATAAAAGTGCCTGTCCTCACGAGTTTGAAGGCATTTTTGAGACTCAAAAACCTGGTTTTAGTCTCAGGGTTACAATTAGGTTATACTAAGGTTTAGGCATTCATTTCGAAGCTTAAGGATAGAGTAACTGTAAGCGGCTAGGGAAAGTGTTATGTCAATGAGATGTCCTCATTAAGATATCAAAACGAGAATGTGTGTGTGCGTCAGTTAAAGTCCTGCTGCTCTGGTTCGGCTCTGAAACGCCCTCAAACACTGAAGCTTTCAAAGACCGAGGTTCAAAGGTTTCTTTGTTCTTTTCACATTTTAATACTACATAAAGTTTATTGTTCATTACTATTAATGTTTTACTTATTTTAGCGCTGTTTCTTTCTCACTTTATTTTTAAATTTTGTGTAAATGTCAAAGCAACAAATGCTGCAGCTCATGCGATTACATGAAATGGCTGATAAACATAAAACTTGATTTATTTATTTTTTTAAAAAAGCATAAGGTTCACGTCCAAGGTGAGATGACAGAAATAATGATCTCATCATGTCCAACCAAGAAAACAAGCTATAGAAAAGCAGCAGCAGCTGAAGTTTAACCTATACTACAAACTTTTTATGAGCCCAACTGAATTGTTTCTAATGATAATTAATAAATATGAATAAATATTCTGTGATGGATTCATGCAACAGCCAATCCCTCCAGCCTCCAAATATAGTTTTTTTCTCTCTGTTTAAAAGTGAAAATATTAATTTATGTACATTGTGTGATGACCCTGCTGTCAGTTTGTCCTCAGAGGTCGGGTAATCTTGGGCTGGAGCTGAGGAGGCCTGGACACCTGGTGGTCATTGGGACTGATTGCACCCTACACTAGCAGACATGGCCAGTTCTTGGCTGATGGAGACAGACTCATCCACCCACTCATCCAAGCACACATGTCACATAAGCGACCTCTTAATCTACCTACAGGGACTCCTTCATTTGTGTCAAGATGGAGACACCTTGAGGAAACTGGGGTCTCCTCCGGGATCTGGACCCGGGACCTCATGAAACCCAAAAATTAAGGATCATTCCTCCACGCTCTTCTTTCCTCTACTCCTGTGCTTGCTGCTCCCTGTCAGTGGGACCCTTTCCAGCTGAAAGTAGGCTCTAACAAGATGCTGAGGTGCTGGGGTAGCACCGTTTCAACAGGATGCACCTGATATCGAGCAGTCAGTAAGCTACTTGCCCCACAGGTTCAGGTTTTGCCAGCTAAACTACTCTGTTGTGGAGAAAAGAAGCACTCACTTTAATATGGGCTTTGAAACACTTTGAAGTGTACTTATGCAGCAGTGGGAGTCCTCTTGTGGTATATACCAACCACAATCCCAAACACAATTTTTGCACACTGTAGAAAACACAGATCAGCACATGATGGGAAGGTGCTCATTTTAACAGCTCTGCCAGCTGGATGTCCAACATTATGTCCGTTTGGTTTTTTTCATTTCTGGAGTTTTCTTCTTCAGTTCTCTTAAAGGTGCTTCTTAGGTACTAAGATGCTGAGAACAGAATTGGTGAGCACTGTAATTGGTGCAGCAGTAACTAGAGTAATCTTAGTATCTTCATGAATACATTTGTTAGTCTTAATGGCTGAAGTATGCAACAGCTGGTGTCACTTTTACGATCTAATCATAACAAAACTAAACTAAACCACCCATATTTCAGACAGAAAGGGTGTAGGTCGAAGCAACAGCTTATGTACACCTACCCCTCATACATACTACACAGTTTAACCAACCATGAAGTGACAATACTACGAGTCAGTACGTAGAATAGTCAGATAAAAATTTATGTCCAGAAACAGACATCAATAGCTGAAACGTCCTGTTGATGTTTAAAAACTCTTACATTTGAACATTTACAGTGAAGCAAAACCAACAAACACTACCAATACTACTACTAATAATAACAAATGTTATACTTAATATTATGGAGTACAGCACGGATTTATTGTTGTGGCCTCATTTATCTGGAGTCTTTATTTCTTTTTATGAAAACAATATAATGACTGATCCTGTTCATGTTTTACTCACTAAATATGATTTTCTCGTTTTGAACTTGGTGATATCTCAGTTTTCTAATCTCGCTCCATTTATCATCTAATCTAATCCCAAAGGAACTAAATGCGTTTTTATTACTTCAACAACTTGTTTATCATCTGAAGATTCATTTTATTTCTGTCTTCTGTCTGGTTGGTTCATTTTTAAACTAACCGAATAATCAGAAATAATCAGATATAAATAAAAGTTGTTCAACACTGGATTAATTAACAGGAAAAGAAGGTACTGTTATGGAAGGCCTCAGGTTTGACTATTTCATTTGGGTTTCTGTAATATTACAATATTACAATAATAAAGAAATCCAACATTTATTAAAAATGTACACCAACGAAGAACATTTCATATGCAATCAAAATTTTAAAAAGCTCAGTTATTTTAGTTTGTACGGATACCATTTGATTAAACTTGGTGTTTTATCGAGTTGTTCAGCGTGTACAGTGACTGATAAATCAAAGATTTCACAGGAGAACTGCAAGGCTAAAACCAACAGTTAGTTCTTCCTCATTATCTAAAACTCCGATCATTACTTTCAAACCCAGAAAATATTTTAAACTCTTGTTTCGTCTGATTACAAAAATGTTCATTATCAGAGAAAACTATAAAAGAAGGAAATTATCCCAAGCTGAGGTAGGAGGCCCCACTGGGGCATACTGCTAAAATAGCGTGGTCACTTGTTGGTTAATATTATTAGTAAAATATTAAAATTATTGGCAGTAATTAGTGTCTTTGTTTAAAAAAAAGAAAATATGTTACTTATTTTTTCAACCATTTAATGAATTAAGCCGTCAGCTCGAAGTCACCATCAGTAATGAGCCTAATTCTTCTTTTAAAGTTGTTCTCAACATCCTGGTAATCGTCAAACAAAAAAGAAAAAAAATCATTTACTTTTCTCTACCATTTTTTTAAAATGATTATTATTTTGGTAGTTGACACTAATCAGGGTTAAAAACATCAGTAATGATGACTTAGACATCAGTGTTAACTATATCAAAAATGGGGTGGGTTCGGGGGGCCCAGCAGGAACTTTCTGGCCCGTGGCTCCGCAGCAGGTGAGTCCGGCCGTGGCTGCAGCCATTCCCTGACTCCCATTAAACTTCCAGGCTGGTTCTAGCTGCAGTAAGGAGACCAGTAAAGTTCCAGTCTGTGTACAGGTGCTGGGACACAAACACACACACAGACACACACTTACAGATCTTGGCCACGCTGGCCACCAGTAGCCAGATGGCGATGATGTACGGGGTCTGGACGTAGCTCCACTCCCACTGGACCACCCGGTACCCGCCGCCGTGATGATGATCATGCTCCCCTGGGTCTTCCTCCTCTCCGGTGCCGGTCGGTTCCTCTGCAGCGGACCGGGCCAAGGCGACGCCGGGCGCCCCGTATTCCGCCCCGGGCTGCGGGAGGAGGAGCGGCGGGGCGGAGGGAGAGGCGGGGACCGGCGGAGAGAAGCCGAGCCCCGGCCCCCGGAGCGGCGGAGAGCCCGTCCCGGGCAGGTCGGCGGCGGCGGCCGGCAGCAGGAGCAGCATCAGTCCGAGCGGCAGCATCTCGTCCCTGGAGCTCAGCGGGCGGACATCCTCCGGGCCTTTATATACACACCGGGACACGGAGAGGACGCGGAGCGAGGCCGGGAGCCGGTTTACAACATCAACAACACACACGCGCGCACGGACCCACGCTCACACACACTCAGACTCCGGTAAGACACGGAGGAGGGGACACCGGAGCCGGCATGTGACCCGCCCAGTCCCCCTTTAAAGAGACGGAGACACTGCAGGTGAAGCTCTCCTCCTGACTGACTCACAGCTGACCTGATGCTCGGTACCGATCGGCTCTGACGTCACACATCAATACTGCTCGGCGTGACGTCAGATTTTCAGTTCATTGACATGTTTGAACTTTGCAAACATCTGGTGATTGTAACTGAGTTTGTTTAAATAAAGCTAGATTTCCCCCCTTTTTTTCTTTCTGTGTTGTTCAAGTGTGCTGTGCTCCTTCTTTGGGAGGATTACTGAGGAGGAGTAAGAGGAGGTGACCTGGGGAAACATGGTGAAGGGGCAGAGCCAGCTTGGGGAAAAAAAAAACTGAATGAGAAGACATGAGGTCACATCTGGCTCACTCTCCAGCAGGAGGAGAAACTATGTGAAGATTTAATAAACGTATGAACAAATGTGATCATCCTGTAAAACCAGAACATGAGCAAGTTAAACCACACGCCTCATACAAAACAGCACAGTGTAAAACAGGCTCATGATTAAATGACAGCCTCCTGAAACAGACTGTATACAGAAGATGAGAGTGGTAACTGTGTCAATTCGCTGGTTAGTAAAGTCCAAGGAGTAGATGTGACAGGCACACCGCTATGGAGGACCACAAGAGCCACACGCGTGGAAATAAAGAATTCTGTGCTTAAATAATAAATTGTACAATAAATTATGCATTTGTAAATTCATTATTTACAGAATTCTTTATTTCCATGTGTGTGGCTCTTGTGGTCCTCCATACACCGCACCCTGTATAGCAGGAGCTTTTTAATGATGAAGCCGCGACAACCTGAGGCACTAATTAAAGCAGAGAACGAGTGTGTTCACCTGAGCCATAGCTAACATTTTTAAAAGCCTGGACCCAAACTGGAAGGGAAAGACTCTCGCCCCATTAAAAAGAAAACAAAAAGCATTGGTCAGTCTGAGAAAAATAAGTAGAATTTCATCATTTTTCTATGTTACATTTCACACACTACAGTGGAAATACACAAAACCTTCACACAGAGCACAGCTGTCAAACTCGTTTTAGATCATGGGCCCGGTCTGGGCTTTAAATGGCCCCGACCAGTGAAGCTCCTCTGTCTGGGAATGCAAAGAAGTTTAACTGCACATTTAATTCCTGCGGTATCTTAATATAAGGGGGAAAAAAAGAAAAAAGAAATGCATACTTCTCAGTTTTTCTACAAGATAAAGAAATCTGCCAGCAGTCTTTGGGCTTAAAAATAAAATGACAGAAAAGTTTCTGGGAGCTCACCGAAAGTATTCGTTAAGTCGCTGAAATTTTTTTTTTTTTAAGTACCGTGAACCCATTGTGAAAACCCCAACAAATTTCTATAGTTAATAAAGCAAAAGAGGAACTTGTTAACGATTATCAATGAATTACTTTGGTGTAGTATTTTAGTAGGAATGCCTGGAAAAACAAAACAAACCAAACAAACTGTAAAAACTGCAAAAATCTAGTTAAAAATTCAAAGTTGATGTCCTCCTTCAGTCTCTGCTATGCCGATTCTGCCCCCCAGGCTTTAGGTTTCACACCACTGATATAGAGAATGAAGAGAGGTGGAGATTAAGAAATACTTTGAACTTTCAGACATTTTCACACCAGGAACAGAAACCGATCAATTGCGGCTGATACAAGAGAAAACGTCATATTTTATTCAATACAACCATGAAACTTGGGTTAGACCATAAACACATCAGGAAAGTATTTAATGAGGTTTTAAATCACAGGATTTAAGGGTCTGTTTCCCCTCAGACGTCTTTTTGTAACCTCCGTTTCTCTTTAACACACAAGCTTTGGCTGTCCATCTTCCATCTACAGTCTTTGGTTTGTAGCTTCATATTGCTGTATTATTGAATGCATCGTTCCAGCGTGCTGTAAACCCACAGAGGCTGATGTAAGTGTTAGAGAGCAGCTGCTTAGCATGCAGAGTGGAAAAAGAAAGTGTTGCTTTAATCTGTGGGACATGAAGGGTGTGGAGCCACTGCAGATGTAGTGGGTGGACGTCCAGTGCAAGAATATAACATGAGGCACGAGGAACATGAAAATATTGTTGTGTGGATCGAATGAACAGACTGCAAACACGTCTCTCTTCTTAAAAATCTTTATTAATTATACCAGCGACACATTCAACCATCCATTTAATGTTTCTATAAAATGTTCGTCTTGCTCTTTAAGTTAAAACAAAGTCGTCATCAGTTTGTGAATGAAAATAAAATAAAAAAAAAAAAAACATATGTGAAGAAGCTTTTCACAAACTGACCTGAAGTCAGTTGCAGAAAGAAACGCGACCATAAAAACACCTCAGAGTGCAAAAAACACCAAGACCGAACGCACACGGTCAGTCCTGTAATCACTCCCACACACACACACACAGGCAGATGTTTGTACCACGTTAGTGATTTTAGGTTTTAATCCGAGTTTTTTTTTTTTGTTTTGTTTTTTTAACACGTGTGATTAAAAGTTTGCAAACTGAGCGTTAATTAGTTTGAAGACCACGCCTCCACGAGTGCCCGAGTCTGTGACCACGCCTTCCAGTCTGTGCCATGTGTTTTGACCTGATGAGCCCACCTTCTCCTTGAATTTAAATAAAACTATACAACTGTCAAGTTTTAAACAGAACACCTTTGTGTTGTTTGTGAAGTTTGTGACGCTGCGACAGCAAACTCTCCAAACTCTTCAACTCTGTGCAGGTCGGAGTGCAAACCAGCTTCAGGATGACAAATTTTAAATCTAACAAGAATCTGACCTTTTATTTGCAACTTATTCCTCAGATTATTCCAAAAGCTCCAGAACAGCCACTAAATTGACCCTGCTGTTTGATAATTACGTCAGCTGAGCTTTCTATGAAGTACATTTGCCTCCAAATCCATCAAACGCACTTTCATTTATTTTAGAAAACAGGTTTAAAATTGTAATTTTATTATGATATTTTCTAAAGTCTCACAGTCTCCTGATTTAAAGTTAAAACAGACCAGCTAATGAGCTAAACGTGAGGATATTTCACACACTTCCATAAGTTAAACATAATCACCAGCCTGTTGTTTCTATTGAATTTTAGCAGCTGTTTCTGCTGAACTCTCAGACTCTTCCTGATCCTTCGCTGACAGTTTTTGGCTGTGAAATAAAGAATTTGAGGCCATCCAGTGTGACGAACCTTTAACAGAAGAGTCCATCCTGTGAAATACGACAGCACATTAAAAATAAAGCTTAGCTTAGCATAAAAACTAGAAATGCAGAGAACTGGAGCCTGGATCACCTGACAGCAGCAGTAAAGCCCACCAATTAAAAATGTTTTATGTGCCGGATGACTTTTATTTCCCTCGATTTCATTTTGGAGGACGGATGTTTGGATACGCGGCCAGTAAAACAAACTCAGACTGCTCCCATGACAGTTTCACTCATGATGTCATGTTCCGACTTGAGCGCATCATCCAACTGTTCGAGCGGCATCAAATCTGGATCCAGCTTTGCAGACGTGCTCAGAAACTACACGCTGATGTGGCTTTCTTATTCTTTTTTTAACTTATTAAACTTAAATTTAGGAAAGTTCATATTAAGAACAGCTATGAAATTTTATTCCCAGTAAGTTTATAATTTAAGGAGCGAAACGGTTCCTTCACATCGCTGATTGTCTGTTCATACGTCGCTCCAAAGATTATAGTAACACTCCAGTCCAGCAGGTGGCAGTAACACAGAAGACCAAACAACAAAAATGAGTACGAAGCCACGTGTGTAGGAGAGGCCTTGCTCGACTTAAAGCAAACACACAGATTTTATAAACTGGGGAAACTTCCCAAAGTTATCTTAAAGTCAGTGAAAAATGTAACAAAATACCAAAAGTTTAAATTTAAACTAATCACCAAAAAACCCAGAAACAACTTTCATAAACTGCTGTCCCAAAACAACAAACCCCCGGCCTCTGAACAGCCGGTGTGGCGTGCCCGAGCGTGCCACGTGTTTGAAACCCAGAAACTCTGTTTTGAGATCTCGATGAGCTCGAGCCGAGAGTCGGACAGGAAGAGACGCACCGAAGTGTCAGCACAGAGTGACACTTCAGAGTCAGCAGTGATTCAAGTTAAGACTCCAAAAACAAACATGGGAGCAGTTTGAGAAGTCGAAGGCTTTGCTGTGCTTCTGCTCTCATTTCATTTATCCGACTCTCACACTTTCAGTTCTGGACGGACACCTGACAGCGAATCCACCTTAAACTCATTTCTCAGTAAGACCGCAGGTCTGCATCCAGATTTCCTCGTGAGTTTCAAAGCTGCAGGAAACCAGTGAAAATCTGTCACGCGAGAAGAATTCGTCTCACAACTATTTCTACATCAAAGTGTCTGAACAGCTGCGGCAGATGTGCCGGTGGAAGAGTCTCCAAACGCAGAGCGCACGTCTCCCGACGTCTGCTGGAGCCGCTCAGCTGGTCTGGGTTCAGTCTCTGTAATCAATAGTTCGCCGATTTATCGATCAGCTGCAGTCGCAGCTCAGACTCTGTCTCCTGCCGTCTTGTTGTTGAGCCCCAGAGCCTGAACCACCTCCACACCGAGGCCGCTCTTCAGAGTCCTCCTCACTGAAACACACAGAAACAACGTCAGCATTACAGGAAGCTGGGGCTCAAGTTTCTTCTTCACTGATTTTGATTCTTTTCACAAAACTCTTCAGAAAATCTTCAGCCTAAAAATAAAAAAAGTTAAAAATATCTCCTGCCTCAAATTCATTTCTTTGTTTCTTTGGGCTTTAACGTCTTAGAACAGACCAAAGAGGAGGCACGGGTGGACCAGCGACTCCCAGCTTCTGCCTGATAACAACTATTTTACTTGGAAGGCTGCTTTTTCTTCTTCCATCTCCTCCTAGAAGAGAACGCTTCAGGAAATCGTTCCTACAGTTCTCTATAACATTCCACACATATTTCTCTATTATACCATGTTTCAGCCTTTTTCTCAGATTTATAGTGTAAATATAATAATTTCTCATGTAATCTGCACTAGTTTTTTGCACA
Source organism: Oreochromis niloticus (assembly GCF_001858045.2). NCBI lineage: Eukaryota > Metazoa > Chordata > Actinopteri > Cichliformes > Cichlidae > Oreochromis > Oreochromis niloticus. The sequence continues at coordinate 37,550,100 of NC_031965.2, forward strand.
GTGTCAGTCGCTGTCATGCAAATTTAAAGAATAATAATAATAATAATCATAATTTCCTCGAATCTGAGAAGCTAGAAGCTGCAGATTTGGGCGTCTTTTGCTTTAAAATAACGCGTGAAGGTCAAACACGCCAAAAATGTTCCAAAAAAAGATTTCAGTTTATCGTACTGCCGCCAAGTTACTTAAAAATGAGTCTGCAGCCTGCGAGCAGCAGTTCATCGTGTCCTGCGCTCAGCAGCAGGATGGCTGGAGCTGATGGTTATCTGCTGCTGTGGACAGATTTACTGAGGAAGTGCAAACAGCGATATGAAGCTGCACAGATATCAGCTTGTTTTGGACACACGGCTGCTGTTGTGTCTCCATGCAGTCTGAATCAGACTGAAGCTCAGAGGACTCGACCTTCAGCGTGACAGGTCCCTAAACACCCCAAAAACACAAGCAAGGGGCCGCCGCTACCCCTCGCTCAGGTCTGACTTTTCAGGTCGTTCTTCAGAAAAAAACGGACGGAGTACCTGACAGCGTCGCGTTCATCAGTTTAAACTGTGACGGGAAAAAAGTGACTAAAAGTAAAACAAAAAGAAGCTTTGAAGAATTTTCAAAGGCAAAAATTTAAATGTCATTGAAACTTTCTTCAGCTGTGTTTGACCAAAATCATAAAATTCACTGAAATAATAAATAAATACATAAACGAGAAAGATTTAAAAAAAGAAGTCCTGTTTCTCTTCCGGGTGCCCCTCAGCAGGCTTCTGAAAGTTAGCCAGTTAGAAGAAAGCACGTATGGAGGGCGGAGCTTAAAGAGACGAGCGCTCGTTTCAGAAAGGTGATGAACTGCATGAGACTCATCTAAATGAAAATGCTGATTTTAAGCTCAGACTGCTTTTGCAGAAATGCACCCTGGGAGTTGAAGTCACATAAAGCCTCGACTATACTCCGTTAGGGACGCAGGGCTGCTGGAGACCCGAAGGCTCAGCAAAGCTGACGCAGCCTAAACGCTCCGCCCACGAGCCTGGAACGTTACAAAAAATTAGGCACGCCCTTGCACTCACCATCTGATGACATCACATATGTCACAGCGAATCAATATTAAGACGTAAATTCATACTCACGTGACTTCCTATTCACTCGGGACCGTTTGCGGTTCTTGGGGCTAGAGGATCTGCCTGAGGGATTCTGGGTAACAGACTTGACGAGTCGGTCCATGATCTCATCTGTGGCGTCGTCCTGGGAGCTCGTCCCGTCTTCTTTGGCTACAGACATCTTGGGCGGCTCCACCCTGCCGAGACCTGAGGAGCAGAACCGGAACATTAGCCGAGAGCAGGAACGTGACAAGGAGCAGGGTGAGGGCGCCTCGGCGGTACCGCCCACGGCTGCTCGAACTCGTTCAGAGTTTAAGAAGCGTATTTATATCAGTTTTCTAACTTTCAGCTTAATTTCAGTGTGACGCAGCATCTACCAGACTCACTAGACGACCGAATATTTCACAGTGATTGGTTTAAAAATGAAATTATTTCAGTCGTGCCGAAACAATTGCTCAGTATGTTAGTTTATATATGGAAGCATTATGTTGATGGAAATGGAAAAGAAAACACCTCAGTTTGTTTTTTCATTTTAACCAATCAGAGTAACTCCAAATGAGTCCTGAAGGATGTTTCCACAGTGTCTGGTGGAGCGACGCCGGCGGCTCTACTCAGATTTAAGCAAAAGAAAATGATTTCCCTTTCTTTGCTGCAGCTCCAGCAGAGGTGAGAATGTTCAACTTCTATGCTTTCCAGTAAAAAAGAAAAAGCTGATTTAGCGCGTCTGAGTTCACATCACAACGCCCTCACATTTTCTGCGTCCTCACTCCGATGACTCACAACCTGCACAACATCAGAATGTGGGGAATCTCGTGCTGCAGACCACATCTCATAATGTCTGATTTTACTGGTCGAACACTCATTTCTAGCAGAAGCAGCACAAGCCTGACGCCTTAAAGTTAAACTGATGCTGGAAGTAAACGTGGCGCTGACAGTCAGTTATAGTGGGAGTCGTGTGGAGGTGAAGAAAGCTGCTGGTCTTACTGCGGACGGCTCGGGAGCGCCTCAGGCCTCCCTGATCACAGTTCAGGGTGCTGCTGCGACTGATCAGCAGGTTCTTCATGTTCTCGTGCTCCTCCTCCTGATCTTGGTCTGCCTCCGCTGCCATAGAAACGGGGGACGGGCTGTCCGGACGTGACACCGCCCCTGAAAACTTCTCCGTCTGAGGAGGGGAGAATGAGGACAAGCCCACTTTAAAAATAATATCTGTAAACAGTGATTTAATCTCTATATTGAAAATGTTTTTTTATTCCTCTCTCTGTTCAACAGTCAATGCTGGTGAATAAAACCCAAATGGGATCCTCTTAGGACCGAAGAAGCGCCACAAACTGCAGTTCCTCAAGTGGCCACGGGAGGCATACTCCAAAAGTGAGTCACTCCCCATAGGCTTCCATGTTAAAATGCCCAACTTTACAGCACAATTAAACACATTTACAGCCTGCTGCAAAAAATGTTTTGGTCTGTAGAGCTGATTTCCTCCTTTGCAATAATCACACAGGCAGTAAACTGATTTATACCTCGTCCATTTGAATTTAATTAAAGCCTGAAGATGGAGGCGTGGCGGCTCTGATTGAGAGGTGTGTTTGCAGCGGTGGTGCCGTTTGGTGTGTTTAAATTGTACTGAAAGATCATCCGAGAAGTTCAGTGAGCTTCAACCATTATATGAATCTGCTATTTAAAAGTACAAACCTGTGAAGCTTGAAGTTTATGGGTTTTGTTGCTGTTCTTTAATTAATACAAATATTTATAATCTATGTAGATAATGGCGTTAACTGATTGGCACTGCATCAAATCAAGTAACTCAGATTTTGCGATTCTGTTGCCGCTGACCTCTGACCCCTCTGACAAACAGGGGAGAGTCTTACCTCAGTGATCATCTTTCCTCGGGTCTTGGTGCGCTCTCGGTGAACGGCGCGTTTCCGTTTGATGGTGAGCACTCGCTCTCTGGTGGTGCGATATTCCAGAGCGAATTCGCTGATAATCCGACAGAAATTTGTCACCTTGATGTCTCTGACCGAGGAGGACGGCTGACCCAGGAACAGCAGGAAGGAGTGGAACCTGGAGGAGGTGGTGGTCAGTGCATCATCATGAGGAGGACAGTGTGTGTGTGTGTGTGTGTGTGTGTGTGTGTGTGTGTGTGTGTACGCTGATGTGTCACCTGTTGATGACTCTCCTGTGGACGACCTTCAGGATGATGATCCTCTGCGTGCAGTCCTTCAGGAAGTCCGTTAGCTTGTTCTTCAGCGCCGCTTTGGTTTCATGTTTGGCCACCACCTTCAGGTTGTCCCATGATGCTTTGCAGCGTCTCTCAAGCTGGACCAGGTTCTCCGACAGCAGCTCAAAGTCCACCTGGAGAAAAAAGTCAAGTAGTCAGCACCAGGTGATTTTACATCAGGGCGGCGTAAAGGTGAGAAGGACTGAACTGTACTTTGGCCGAGCGGTTGATGGCGGGGATCTCAGAGTAGACGTCAGAGGATTCTGGGTAATTTTCCACCACCAGGTTACAGGTGTGATGAAGCAGAGACTGACGGTGGACCGTGTCCTTCACCTCCACCACTTTCTCCAGGTAACTCAGCTCAAAGCCTTTAGCCTGCGCGCGCGCACACACACACACACACACACACACACACACAGACACACACAGATTCAGAGGACGACGTTCGATCTCCGCCTGAAATCTCTAATCTTGACTCCTTATTTGGAGGAATAACAAACTGGCCCTCGCTCTCAGAGATAAATATTGGATGTAAACAAAGCGCCGTGCACGTGTTTGAGATTCTTATCCATCACCATTCCCATCACAGAGGCGTCTGATTGGCCAGATCTAAGATCCCAGATGAACTACTGACCAGCGTAACCTCGAAGATACGTTACCATGGTAACCAAACCACGCCCATAACGTGATCCAAGTAATGATTAGCACGTGCGAAAAGTATACTACACCTAGTAAAGTAAAGCTACTTGAACTAATAGATCATCACCATCCAGCAGTGTCTGTTACGTGTTTCACTACTGCATTGCATTGTGGGATATTATACTACAACATTCCCACAGAAATAGCTTGGACGTGGTGTACCGTCCAACAAAACTGTTCTTTGTGACTTCAGCGGTCAAACAGGGCCGGCTGTGATCACTTCCTGGGATCTGTTTTTCTGACTCAACTCATTTATCAATGATAAATTAGTACATCAGAGGATTTGAATAAATACAGATGTAGACAGATAGTTTGTGCAGGCTTTTTAAAGGGCGGATTCAGAGTAATGAGTCTGCCAGCACGTAAAAATAAAGCTTAAATCAAGCTCTTTCAGCCTGATTTTATCTCACTTTTAATAACGTGCAAATACATAAACACAAACAAATGAAAGCTTCAGCCGAAAGTCAGTTTGAGAGCACAAACCAGCCTCTCGATACAGTCTGAACTTTCCCTTTAAAAATGTAAACTGCTGCTGTGTATTTATTCTATCTTGGCTTGCTAGTCCGTAACCGTTACAGTTTAAGCTGTGCAGTGATGAGGAGGAGGAAGACAGCGACGGGATCGTAACAGCGCCTTCAATCCCTTTCTGTTAGGGCAGCAAACACGATGCACAGCCTCTGGAACAGCCCTGCTTTGGTTTATGTTCAGTTTTCTTTGATGTGATAAAGTGAAGAGGACAGCAGCTGTTAGCAGACCTGCTGCTACATCCTTTTTAATCAGCCATTCAATATTTTAAGCCCTGGTTCATTTACTGTCACAGATCATAAAATTCTTCCTAAACACTGATGTATTCAGTTTTTATAAAGAAGTTGGGGAATAAACAGCTGCTTCCATCTTCATGTGAGTAACCGTGCATACAGCCTGTCTGTGAACAGCAGGGAGCAGAGAAGGAAAGGTGAGGCTGTGGCTCTCGTGTTATAGCAGCTGCTGTCAGCTCAGACTAAAGCACCGCTGACCTCCCTGCTGCTGACTGGCTGCAGTCAGAGTGCTGTCACATGTCGCTGAACCACCAGGGAAAAGTGTTTTTAACCTGACAACCAAACTACTCTGTGCAGCAGCTGTTCAGTTTATTTGGACAGGTCTGGAATATTTTATCACTGCCTGCTGCAGCAATAAAATCACTCAAATGCAAGTACGTTTTTTAATGACGTGTACATACTGCACATGAGTTTTTCTAATCATGGAGGGATTCACATTTCCTGCTGCGAGGGTTGAGAGTTTCTACACCTCTTCTCATGTTCTCTGTGTGTGTGTGTGTGTGTGTGTGTGTGTGTGGCGGGGGGGTACATCCTCACATTGGAGCTGTTGAGGAAGTTTCCAATGGCGAGCAGCGTCGCCAGGATTCTCCTGAAGGTCTGATTGGAGGAGAGCTGCTCCATGCCGAGCTTCAGGTCAAACAGCGGCTCTGCTATCTCCTGCAGGGGGCGACACAGTCACAGTCTCAGCATTGCAGTATAACAGCCCGACTATCATCAGATCCAGTTTTCCTGTGATCTTGCTGAGCTGATCTCAGATGACTTTCAGCTTCTCTGTGACGTGTAAATCTTCCACTGATCTGAAATCAGCTCGTTTACCTTCTCCAGAGCCTCGTAGTTCAGTTTGAAGGCCCAGAGCTGAAGGCGGGGGGTCAGGCCGTTGATGGAGGCCAGGGTGAGCAGGAACTGCTCTGCTGTGCCCAGAGGGAGGTCAGGGTTGGCGAGCTGAGCCTCCTGGATCTTCTGCTTCTCCTCCTCTGTGGGGGTCATGGTCAGGATCTTCTGCTCAGGACAGAGAGAGAGCCAACAGCGTTAAAGTTGAAGATGAAACAGCAGACCGATCAGACTGTGACCCGTCCACACACAGGAAGTCACCCCTACCTCGATGCCCTCTTTGCTAATGGCAAACTCGTCAAAGCTGAGGATGGCCGACTTGATAACGTGGATCGCCGGCAGGACGGTCATACCGATGTTGATGGCGTTACTCCTCTTGGAGTCCAGAACCAGAATCTCGGTCTTCTTGGTCTCCGGTCCTTTCTGCACACAAGCGACATGTTAAAAACTCGAGGAGTGCGACAGTTTTCCTGCTCAATAATTCCTCCTCCAGCTTTGGAAGAGAGCTGCTGACACATGACTAGCAGCATCAGCGCTTCCTGTGATGTCATAAAGTTACACAGTAACACTTCTTAAAAATTATCACTTTTAATGGCAAACTGATAGTTGGTTAAACTAAATACACTTGATCATGAGTGCAGTTCATTTTCTATTTAGTATTCACTGCTTGTTTAAGTTTGAGTGGTTTGAGTTGAAACATTAAGTGTAGAAGTGAGAAGATTTTACAGCCCGCTGGAGCCCCCTGGTGGTCAAACTGTGGCAGACCGTTTTAAATGAGCTCATATGTGTTTGACATTGAATAATCTTTCTCATTTTGCCCTCTGTGGGTCTCAGGCAGGGTTTTTTGAAGAGAATCTGTCGTCCACCCACCTTGGCTACTGGGAGCTCCTTGCCTTTGGACTCAAACAGATGCTCGAGGCGGGCTGTGTCCACCGCCACCTTATCCAGAGACGCCCACACCGTCCCCCGACCGAAGCGACACTTCTTTGGTCCGTCTGCCTGCTTCAGCTCCTTCCAGAACAGCTTCACCGTCTTCTTCTTCTTCTGAGAGGCCTCATGAGGAGGAGGGGGGACACCTGGTGGAGGTGGAGGAGGAGGGGGTGCGAGGCCTCCTGGTGGAGGAGGTGGAGGAGGAGGAGGTGCGAGACCTCCCGGTGGAGGAGGTGGAGGGGGAGCCCCCGGCATGCCAGGAGGGGGAGGAGGAGGGGGAGGGATGCCAGAGAGGGTGAAGGATGAAGCGGAGCTGTCGAAGGTGTCTATGTCCAGGACGTCGATGTCCTCCTCGTCCAGCAGATCAGAGAAGTCCAGGTCCTTGATGCGCAGGGCGGCGGCGCTCGGCTGCAGCTGGTCCCAGGCGTCGTTGGAGCTGCCGGGGCCAAGCGGGGTCATCTGGGTGGTGTCCAGACTGCGGGCGTGCGCCTCGGTGTCGATGCTGCTCTGCTGCCGGATGTAACGCTTCTGATGGTGGATGGAGACACATTTATCAGCTTTGCGTTCAACCTCCAAACCGTTTCACGCACCGATGAGCCAAAACATGACGCGACCCCGCAACCCGCTCTTAGGCACCAACGTGAAGCCAGCGAGTCTCAAACTGGAGCCACTGATGCAGGCGGGTGTGGGAGGGGCTACAACAAGAAAGCAGCACCAACTTTTCATTTCATGAAACGCAAACAAAGCTGATTTGTTCTGCTCGCCCTGGACGTTTGTCTCAGAAATGACCTCAGCACTCGTTACAGTATCTCTGCTGAGCTCCTCACAACACTTCAGAGAATCTCTAGATTCCTGTCGGAAAAGTTCAGCTCCTCACCTGAATGTTCTCATAGACCCAAGAAACCCGACATATCCAGACCATCATGTTTTGGCTCATAACCCCTACAGTAACTAGGTGCATCAACTAAAACCCAGTTCACTTTAAAGATACATGCAGCTGTAGTTTATAAGTGAGTAAAGAACGAAGGATAAACACAGTACAGAAACACTGCTTTTAAAAACCTGCGGATCCGCAGAGAAGAAAAAAAAAAAAAAAAGCATCTGCAGGCAGAATAATGTCCTTCATGTTCTGACCTGTTCTTCAGCCAGTCGGGCTCGTGCCGCCTGCGTTGAGCCTTCCAGACTCTCCAGCTCTGCCCTGCGGGAGGCGCTGCTCTCATTGGAGGTGGAGGACTCTGCTGAGCGCGCTTTGAAGCTGGTCAGACGCTCAGTCACACGACCCCGAGCAGACACATCGTCACCTGCTGGGAAAGGGAACGAAATCACAAAAGAACGTTTTTGCAACTTTATAAATATATATGACAATAAATAAAGTCTGGAATGTGCAGTGAGCTGCAGAAAAGTGGCTCTCTCACCAGGCACGACGCTCCCCTCTTCTTCGTTGGTGTCTGCAGCTGCAGACGGGCTCATGGGTCCCGTCTTTGAGTAGAGCATGTCGAGCCTGAACTTTGTGTCGTTGGATAACGTGCTGCCCTGTCGTACAGGGGCTGCTGCAGACAAAAACACTCGTTTTTAAAGGTTTATAAAGTTTAAACCGACAGACGGATTCAGGGGAAGACGTGTTCTGCAGTTCCTGTCTCTGCCTGTAGAGGGCAGCTGTAGGATCTCACCTGGGTCATCCTGGGAGTCTGAATGTCCGTTTGTTTCCAAACTGCTTGATGTTGAGCCTGAACGAACACGAACACACACGAACACACACACACACGAACACACAGTAAGCAGAAGAGTGGCTGCCAGTTCACACATTCAGTCAATCTGGAGTCACAGGAACAGCATTAGCACCATCACCGAGTAACAGAACCACGACGCGTACATCAGGAGGCTGTGTGCAGCTCTGTGACTGTAATGTGAAGCTTTACCGTGACGTGACGGCACTTCGGCTGCGCCCTCGTCCGCTGTCTGTTCCAAAGTTGGAGTCACAGCATCATCAAATGAGGGCAACTTAATCTCGCTTAAGTCTTTAGTCCTTCGCTTCTTCTGCCACTGTTGGGCAGCCAGGTTGCGCAGGAAGGTGCCTCTGAGGAGGGAGAGAGAGGAGGGGGGGCAGGGATTAGACCTGATCCCAGACTCCGAGGCTGCTTTGAGGAACCGGGAGGCAAACTTTTCTCGCGTTGAGTTAAAGGGGACCTTTTCAGTGTCTTCTCTTATTTCCTGTCTTCTTCAGGTTGTTGCACTTTTGGACGATCATATTAAACAAACGTTTGGCCAAAGTTTCAAATAAATAGGTCAACATATTTAAAAGCTCAGGTGCTACTTATGGAGGTTTGCCAATCAGGAGGGTGGGTGTCAGATTTAAGTGGAAAAGGTCCCCCTTAAGTTACTTTAACACCGAATCATCGCAGTCAAACTGATCTCAGATTCATTTTTATTCTCAACTGCAAACCAAACCAACTCCTGGCAGATTAAACACCAGCAATTAGACTCCACCCAGAGTTACAAAAGACAAAACCAAACCAAACTGAGGACCGGAGGACGTCGTCAGCCCCACCACCAGCAACACAACCCCCACCCACATCCGACTCTGCAGCACTGAAACATCCCACCGGTGCAGATTTATGACTTTAATATGTCAGGATTTGGACAGACCGGTGAGCCGTGGAGCCAACAGAAACACACACAAACCCAAACACACAATTTTTATATGGTGTTTTTATTATTCAGTTGTTCTTGGCCACCAACGAATCTCTTCTCATTTTGGCGTTCAGAGGTCAGTGCTAATTTAACATTTTCTAGTTCATTTTATGAAATGAGACGCTCTTTGGTGACATGAAGGGGTCAGTTTGGATGTGTGGTAATCATAATGTGTCTGTTTGTGACAGCGTGCCGTTTCCTCATCTACGACTGGTTCTACAAATTTTTTAAAAATTCAAAAATGCGCCCCAAAAAAAAGCTGTGAGTAGGAGAGACTCACAAAACGATTGGTCCCAAAGTCGGACCCAGCGATGAGCTCCTCCAAGCAAAGTCATATTTAGATAAAACTGGAGCAGAAGCAGGAGATGCTTCTGAAAAGTCCAAACCACCTTCCAAACATAACCGACTGTGTTACTGCTGAAAACAGGGCCGTGTGGGGTGTTTTCTGATTCTTTGTGGTCGTTTTACATCTTTTATCTGAGGTCACTTCGTACAGAGACACGGGGGTCCCGGTTATCCCTGCCCATCCACGCCTGTAGAGCAATTCACTGGGACTCTTACTTTGAAAACAAAGAATATTTTGTAACGTTTCCGTAAAACGTGCAGAAACTTTGCATTAGTTACATATTCAGACAGAAATATTATCATATCATCTTCTGATTAGTTTAAAGTCTTTAATACTGGCAGAGATTTGGAGGCGTCTTAAGATGTTAAAAGAGATGCAGCTGTTTCTCTCCGCCAAATGGAGAGAACAAAGTTCTTATGTGAGAAATTGTTTTTATTGAGGTACAAGTACACAAGTCTTAGCTGCAAGCGTACTGAAAAGTACGCTATACCATGTATATCAATACACATGTAGTTAGCTTATTTCTACCAGTACAGTGGAGTAGAGAGCGGTACTTTTGGAGATGGACCGGGTCCAGGTCCGGGGGACCGCAGAGCTGCCGGGTTCGGCTCTGCGATAGACAATCTGGGCTTCACGTCTGTGTTTAGTGGCTGCAGCTGCCTCCCAAAAATCACACAGCTACATTTTTGCTTCACTTTATGAGTTTCTATTGTTCTGGTCTGAACCACAGAAGGACAACAGATCCAGACCAGGACCAAGAAAAAACTACGGCTCAGGAGGGTTTGTGTGCTGGGAAATAGATAATCTACATTTAGCACAGAGATACTGGAGGCTTTGCTTTTGCTTCTCTTTTGTGTGAGACTTGAGCTGAGAACATTATAGACGGTGTCACTTTGAGCTTCTTGGAGCCGTTGCTGCTGCAAAATGTGACCCCGCAGCAGCTAAAGACCCTGACATGCACACAGACTGCATGTAACATGTGACAATGCATGAATGCATCCAATGCATGTTTCCATGCTACATCCTGCTGGTACAAACAAGCTTCTGCTTTCTTTGAAGGAATCCATGTCCATCTACTCTGAGCATTTCCTTTTACAGTGCTGCTTTCTCTCTTTGGTCAGTCGACACAGAACGGCAGCCATCGTTGGCTGAAAGATCACGACGAGACCGTGCACGGCGTCATTACACTGAATGACATCGGCACGATTCTTTCACGCCGGTTGCCTCGTCTGAAAACCCAAAATGACATAAAAGCAGCAGCTTTAAATCTGCATTAAGGGAGTTTAAATGTCACTCAAACAGCTTCATAACACACAACCCAACCCACTGAGGTGATGTAGTCCAACCAAAACACACACACGGGTGAGTTACCGTCACCTTAAAGGACATGAATTAATCACTTCCTGCTGACTCACCTTCACTCCAAACTACAAAGAGTCCTAAAGTTGATTTCAGTGATGACACACACAAACCAAACAAGCACCAGAGCCCGACAACCATCCCTGCAGCTCCCAGCATGCAGTGGGGCTGCAGCGGTACTTACTGAAACTTCCTCAGCACCGGCTTGTCCTGATTTACATTACAGTCAACTGGGCTGTAGAGACACAATACACATCTGAGCATGACACACACACACACACACACACACACACACACACATACGGAGAGACCCACCAGACGCACCAGCAGGCTTTCATCATCCTGTTCAGGCTGCAGCTGCATGCTGTAACCGGCTACTTTAACGTAAAACCTGCCGACGGGTGCTCAGCTGCATAAAAACTCTTAAAGGAGCCCCTTCAAAGTCAGACCTCTGTATATGTGGCCCACCTAACAACAGACGATCCAGAGAATCATGTAAAAAAGCAGAAACTGAAACCAAAAAAATAGAGCCTGAAAAGAAAACCGTTCAGCACAGATGAATGAGGTCAGTTAAAGGTTCCCCTCCCATATTGAAGCACCTGAATCCAGCCCGATGTACAAAAGTGTCACTCGTCAAAGACTCATTTTATGCAGCTGAACACCAGACTGACGACTACAGACACACAGGACGATGAGGAGGAGCAGGAGGAGGAGACGTGTACTTACCAGAAGAGCTCCTCATCCTCCCCAGAGCTGGGAGAGGAATAAAAGGAGACGGAGGAAAAAAAAAAAAAAAAAAAAAAAAAAAAAAAAGGGAGCAGGAATTTTGGAGGAGAAAGAGAAAGAGACAACACATTATAATGTTATAACCGAGAGGAAGCACGCCGAGAGTAAAGGACTAATAACGGAGAGAGCGAAGAAGCTGCGGCTGAACTTTTCACCGTCTGCAGCCGTTCTTACTGCAGCGTCACCGTTTTTATCAAACTGAAAATCAGAGCCAAAAATCATCTTTGACAGACAAAAATGATTCTGAATCACATAGAAAAACTAAAAGAAAAGGTAACGAGACATCAACAACTTAAACATGGAAGAAAAAGTTCAACTAAACTGACAAAAAACGGACATAATCCATCTCAAAATAATAATTACATTTTCCATAAAATTATCTGGATGCTCTATACACGCCATTAAATGGGAATCAGCCAGGAATTTAAACACAGAGTATAATCAAGTTTTTATAAAAGAAAAATAACGAAGGTTAAAGAAATGATCCAGAAACAATAAAAAAAAAAATGCCCACCAAGTTCCAGAACAACGCTGGACCCTTTAAAAGGCTAAATTTGATCCCTCCTGCAGTGATAACCCTGCACAGCGACGCCACACACACACGTGGTTTAACCGTCCGTTAAACAAACAAACAACAGAGCGCCCCAAAAAATCAGCTGATTCACTTACTTTGCTTTAGTTTTGGGGTCCGTCTTGTTGTCGGGCTGCTGCAGATTCGACTGCGAATTCTCGCGCAGAGAGAGATCTGGGGAGGATGGACTGTAACACACACACACACACAATAAGCAAACAGCCAAGAAGAGAGAGAGACTGCTTTAAAAACATTGCTCTCTGCCAGTTCATTCCACCACTGCTGTGTGTGTGTGTGTGTGTGTGTGTGTGTGTGTGTGTGTGTGTGTGTGTGTGTGTGTGTGTGTGTGTTGCTCCACGTCTGCAGCGACCATCAAGAAAAATCAGTACTACTGTCAGCGTCTGACGGGTCAGTGAGGAACATGTGACCAGACGTTAGATGAACCCTTAACGAGCTCCTGTTATTGCAGGTTTTTCACAGAGCTGTGTGGACAGCAGAGTGGATGTGAACGAGTCCACGGTGAGTAAGACTGAAAGCTAAAAGTTCAGCTACACGTTATTTAGAAAACACCAGACAATAGTTGCCTCAAGCCTGTGTGGTATGAGAAATATACATGATAGTGAGAAATGTTATTGGTCTGTGATTTTGCAAAAAAACTTAAAATAAATAATGACAGTGATTGTGAATACTAAAGGGACTGAAGGCATGGCAGTGGACAGAGTGCTGCAGGGAGCACTAGCATGACTGCAGAGTGTTTGTTAGTCTACAGCAGACAGGCAGGAGTCCTGGTTGCAGGTCTGAGGTCAGTCTCAGTGCTACAGACCTGCAGTCGGCCCGATGCTCCTCAGAGATGGAGCTGGTTTTGGAGAAGAACCTGGATTTCCTGCTTAGACCCAGAGACGACATGTGGTGGCTGAGGAAAGAGCGACTCCTAGTGGTCAAGATGCAGGACAGCAGAGCGAGAGAGAGGGAGAGAGACAGAGGGGAAGGAATCGGTGGTTAAATCAGAGACAGGGACCCAACACCAAGACACCCAGATGAGGAAAAAACAAAACAAAACAGAAAAAGAGCCCGAGATAAGAGGAAGAAAAAATATAACCAGAGGTGAGAGAAAGCGTCCACGGTGGTGTGATCTGTTGAAAATCACCACAACTGGAAAATCCTGATTATTCTGCCATCATGACAATATCAGCTTTAAAAAAATTAACACCTGTTTTTAAATCATCAAACCAGTCAGTTAAAAAAGAAAAGAAAACTTGGAAGCAATAAACTCTCCTGGGATAAATCAGCAGATAAAAAAAACAAACAGGTAATAAAACTGGCTAACACGTCTCCACTGATTAATCTGATCCCTTTGAGTTTGTACTGCAGAGTTTGGCGAGCGTATGGCAGCGCACTGCCGTAATCTCAGGGAGGACAACAGCCATGAGGGACGGCGGGCCGTTTGGTGTGCAGTAATATTTAGGCCAGGGGTGGGGAGCTCCAGGCCTCGAGGGCCGGTGTCCTGCAGATTTTAGATCTCACCCTGGGTCAACACACCTGAATCACATGATTAGTTCATTATTAGGCCTCTGGAGAACTTCAAGACATGTTGAGGAGGTCATTTAGACATTTCAATCAGCTGTGTTGGATCAGGGACACATCTAAAACCTGCAGGACACCGGCCCTCGAGGCCTGGAGTTCCTCCAGGCGGTGGTACATGTTCAAATAAGGACCACATGAAGGCCAGGATGCAGTTTCCCAGCAAAACATTCCTCTGTAGTGACAGGATCGCTGCTCCTCACATCAGCTGTTTTCAGTGTTTCTGTTGTTATGGCTGAGTGGTGTTTAGATTATAATATAGATCATGACGGTTAACTCTTTCACACCTACAACAGCCCGTTTTTCACGAACTTGAACAACTCTTGGTTGTGAACACAGAATGACTGAAACCACTTTCCTCTCCGGCTCTGCAATGACTAAAACACGACTAACATTCGACCTGCCGGCGTCCCTTTAAACGCCCGTTTCTGCAGAGGCCAAACACGAGCAGAAAGGTTTACCCGCTGAGGACAAACATTCCTGCTGATTGAACTCACAGAAAAGCTGCTTCCAAACAAAACACGCCCCTCGTCTCCCCCCCTCCTCAGTCCGTCTGTCGGTCTAAACTTGGTAAACTCCGAGCAGCGGGAGAAGACGACGGCGCAGACCACAGCACCCGAGGGAGACGCAGTCTGACTGCTGCCTCCGATTAACAGCCGACACGGCGTTTGACCTGCAGGAGAGTCACGATCACAGGAAGGACTTCAGGTCGTTTCCTCCCACAAACCAGCAGAAAAGCACGCTCGCACATCTGAACCTCCACTACTGCCTCGATTTCAGGTTTCTACTTGGGCTCCGTTTAGTGAAACATCTGGAGCTGTCGAATGTTATACGAGCTTCCTCGAGATTAAAGGTTACCTAGCTGTCATTGATTAGTCTCACTGATTATTAATGATCAGAATCAGGACGTAAAGGTCACGAGCAGAGTGAACTCACGGGCTTGGCGGCGTTTTTGTTCCCTGCTCTGTGTCCATGGTGCCGTTGGGGGACGTGTGGGGAGGCAGCGGAGATCCTCTCCGGGATCCGGACGGACTGGAGGCGGAGCTGCTGTGCTCGGAGGCCAGCGGGGACGAGGCCCTGCTGCCGAGACCCGCCGTGGGCTCGGGAGGAGATGACCGGGGAGACGGTGGAGAGGCAGCGGGGGAGACTGTGGGAGACGCAGCGGGGGAGGTGGCTGGTGACACCGAGGAGTTGACAGAAGATGGCGAGAAGAGGGTAGGAGTGGTCGGGGCGGTGGAGGGAGACGAGGGTGTGGGCGAGGAGCGGGCGTTGAGAAGATTCTGACTGGACGAGCGGCGGCTCCTCGGTCCATCCTGCTCGCCGGTTGCCAACTTTCTTCTCTCTTTACGTAGGAGGGGGGAGGAGTCATCCACCTCACCGTCTTCGTACTTCAGAGTATTCTGCACACACACACACACACACACACACACAGAAAGACTGAGCATGCTCTAAGATCTTTGTCCCTCATATAAGGGGTAACAGAAGTCACATGACTGAATGATGATGGTTACAGACCTGCACCTTATAAATTCAATGCTTCTCATATTAGCGCCATAAATCCTGCGATTGCTGCTGGTTACACACTGAAGCAGCGCCCCTGTGCACTGACACACATCCTAAATCTCACCGTATCAGCACTCAATGTTGGGATGTTGTGCAAAATGCAAATAAAGCTGAGATGGAGCCACAATTTTTATTGATAACAGTAAATGTTTTTAAAGGCCGAACTGCAGCAGGCCAGCTGTAGCACTCAGGACCTGTTAGCAGGGCGCTTTCAACGACAGACTTTCACCGAAAAAGACGTCTGTTTGGAGGCAGCATGTGTTCCTCAAAAATGTAAATGTATGTAAATCCCTGTTTTTCGTCGTTACCTCGTATATGGTGAACTGCGTCCGCAGGTCTGGCTCCGTCCCCTTGCTGTTCATGTGTTTGCGGACGACGGCCTCCATCCCCAGCAGCTCCAGCTTGTCCGTCACATCGTAGAACGAGTCCTGGTCCGGGAGCGCCGCCAGAGTCTGAGAAGCACACGGAGGAGTGAGTTTGTGGACCCTCCGAACTTCTGACCTTCTCGCTTACATTTAGAAATTTTGCTTACCTTGTTGATGAGTGTCATGGCGAACACGAGCAGCTCCGTGTCGGCGCCGTTCCTCTCCTCCAGGACCTCCATCATATAACTCCATGGCTTCACACCTGCCAGACACACACAAAAACACCTGATCATCATGCAGCTGAGCATCTGGTGAAGCTACCCGTGTCACATTCAGGGCATCCGTCAGAGGAAGAGGTGATAGGTCACATGGAGCAGCTAATGAGAGTAAACGTTACAGACACGTTATACGTGATCTTACATAAAAACATCATCTGTGTTTTTGTGCGCACCTCTCTGTCCAGCCACGGTGTTGACGGCTCTGATGAGCAGAGGACTGTTGGACTCTGAGTACTCCACGAAGACAATGAGCAGCTTCAGGGCAGTTTTCACCACCAGGCGAGACTGAAACAGACAAAGGTGTTGAGTGTTTGACCAGCAGGTGGCGTCGCACCACTGCTCTGAGGTCCGAGGACTCACCGAGCTTCCCGTCAGCGTGTACAGCCACTGCACCGTCTCGTTGTGGTTGATCACTCCGTTCATGCCGTCCACAAACAGCATGATCTGACTGAGAGCTGAGGACACACAGACAGATGGATGAGCGCTGGCGTTTCCACAGAAGGCTCCAGCAGCTGCAGAGGAGCCTATAATCTGCAGCGCTGACTCAGCTTTCTGTGGGTTTGCTGGATGTGTGAAGCCGAAGCTCCGTTTCCATTCTGACCGAACACAAGAGCATGCGCCGATCCGAGCACGCGGCCCCGGGTCTGTGCTTCTGCGCTGGCGCCGTCGGCACGTTCCCAGTGAAAGCGCCAAGTTTCACTGCTGCCACTGTTTGTGTTCCTGTCATTTAGGTGAAATTATGCCTGCCGGGCAGAAAGTGCTGCGGCTGACACAATAATTTACACATTTGTTGCTTCTGGGCTTGTTTTTCCTTTTCCAGTTATACTAAAAGCTTCCAGCTGATCCAAAATGCTGTAATTCAAAGTAACCTCGGTAAGCTTTACAGCAAATCTCACCATTAAAAAACACAACACACGTCTACACTTTGCATTAATTGAACCAATATTCGATTTCGTCTACTATAACCTTATGATACTAAATTAAACTAAATCAAATTTTCCTGTTAAACTGGCGCTGGTGTTAATGTTCCTGTGTTGCTGTAGATCTAAACGCCCGAGCAGGTGGATTACCTGCAGGATTATGAGCTGTGTTTAGTGCTCAGACCAAAAACTAAACAGTCCTACAGTTAAACACACAAACCTTCACATCAGGCATGTTCACTGAGTGGATATCTGCTTCAGACAGGCTTCTCACAGATCTGTGTTCAGCCGTGTGACAGCTCAGGCACGATGAATCATAAGAAATTAAAGAAGTTAATTTAGTGTTTTTGGAATTTACAAATGCTTTTTCGCCTTATGTGAATGACCTCGGTGCTCTGAGCATCTCTGTGCACACGCGAACATTCAAAGGTTTCACAGCCTCCCTTTAATCCTCAGTGAGAGTCGGTGGAGTCTCACCTCTCAGGATGTAGTTCTGGTAGTTGTGGTCGGCCTCCGCCCCGACTTTAATGAAACACGTCAGCCCGTCGGAGGCCACAAACTCTGGAACCAGGTCTTTATCATCCTGCAGACAGAAAAGACTCGTTTAGGAGACTGTTCCAGCTGGTGTTACAGAGAGCAGAGCTCCTGCTGCAGAGGCAGTCACGCTGCAGCTTGTTTTTAATACTCAAGTCAGACCTTTGTTCCCCGAGGTTAGCCTGCAAGGCTCACAGGTAACAACAGCTCGCACAGACAGAAGCATGAAGCAACACATCAATATGTCAACAGTTAATCTCAAGAACTTCAGGCCCTTCATAGTTTATGTGCCGACCTGCAGAGTCTGTCGTTTCTCAGAAATGGCTCATGTGACTTTTGTGCTTTACGTGTTTATATTATCTTTGCTGATGGATTAATATAGAAACAGGACGTCCCCGCAGCTGCTTCTCATGGTGAAGCCAGTTTTTTATAAACTCATGTAATCAATCCTGTCATGAGAAACTGCATTTCCTCATATTTTGCCTTTAAAATGCCAGTGCTGCAGCATAGGGAAGGGAAGTGTGGGAACGTCGTGTTGGAGTGTATTGTTATGCCTCGAAGTGGCCTTGAGCAGCAAGAAGCCACTCGCTGATGAACTTTGATCAGGAATACCAAACTTGGCTGCTGCAGCCACTTGTTTTTCTAACGTGTGCGTTCTTGTGAGTCTGACTTTGTGTCTGTGTCAGTGCCTGCTGCAGTTACAACATCCATGCCAACGGCCACTGAAGAAATCTAAAGACTGTCTCATAATTACCAGATAATATTACAGGAACCAGCAGCAGTGAGACCCGTGTGACCCATTTCTTTTAATCATGCAGGATAAACAGATCCGAGAGGGTTGTTCAAACCTTTAAACAGCTGGTTTGCATTTAAGACGTTTTTACATCATCGTTAGCCAAAGACACTACGTCAGGTGGCTGCCATTAATTATTTCCACTTTTAGGAGATTCTTTTTTCTAATGTTAATCAGAATAAACCTGAAAAAAAATCCACTTAGAAACCAGAGAAACTAAAACTACAGCCACAGAGCAAACAACAGGTGCAGGCATCTCCCAGGCTCTACCTCAGACTACTAGACGAATGCAATCAAGACCTCAGCTGAAAAGAAGTACACTATTTTTCGGACCATAAGGCGCATTAAGCAAAAACAAAACAGTCAGATAAGTCAAACTTTACTCAACTCAATCTTTTTGCTTCCTTCACTTCTGTACCATTGATTCATTAATGTTGAATTCCCTAATAGCTGCTCTATTCCCATGTTGTTGCAGTATATTAATGACTAACCTCGTATTGTGGATGGATTATCTCAGTTGTTCTCCTGACTGAAGTTTGGTCCGTTTACAGCATCCTGCCATGTGATTGTATTTGTCCCTAACCATCGGGAACCCTCACGTTAACTTTTATCAAGTGGAAAAAAGTTAGCGTTCATCCTCCAGGTTCACTGTT
The DNA here is from genome assembly GCF_001858045.2 of Oreochromis niloticus. Classification (NCBI taxonomy): domain Eukaryota; kingdom Metazoa; phylum Chordata; class Actinopteri; order Cichliformes; family Cichlidae; genus Oreochromis; species Oreochromis niloticus. Next base: position 37,569,109 of record NC_031965.2, read on the forward strand.
TATGCTATGCTAACATAGCTGTGTCGCTAGCGATCACGTAAATGGTAAATGGTAAATGGCCTGTATTTATATAGCGCTTTTCTGGTCCCTAAGGACCCCAAAGCGCTTTACATATCCAGTCATTCACCCATTCACACACACATTCACACACTGGTGATGGCAAGCTACATTGTAGCCACAGCCACCCTGGGGCGCACTGACAGAGGCGAGGCTGCCGGACACTGGCGCCACCGGGCCCTCTGACCACCACCAGTAGGCAACGGGTGAAGTGTCTTGCCCAAGGACACAACGACCGAGACTGTCCGAGCCGGGGCTCGAACCGGTAACCTTCCGGTTACAAGGCGAACTCCCAACTCTTGAGCCACGATCGCCCGAAGCACATCGTAGCACATCATTATATACCAGCTAGCCCAACTTCAGTAACCCTACAAACGTCACTGCTGTTTAGTTTTCTGTCTTCATTTATGTTGGAAGTGATAGCAGAGCTGTACGTTTTAATTCTTTCAGAAATCTCAGTCAGAACATGCTATATCATGTTTAGATGGAAGCTAGCGAGCTAACTTCCTGCTAACTTCTAACTCAGTTAAATGTAATAAATCCTGTTTTCATGGATGCCTGGATGTTAAACTTAATTGTTACACCTGGTAAATCAGCAACACTGATCATTTTATTAAAGACGAAAGAAATTAGACAGTTTTTAACTCTCAGTGATGCTGCAGTGTTTTGGACCCGAAAGGCGGAGTTTAGGACCCAGATTACTCCGCGAGGCTCCTGACTACGGTAGCTGTAATGCTTCACAATCCATCAAGCAGGGGTAGCTTACCAAAGTTGTACCAAAACATTTTTTGACATATTTTTGAGCGCCCTGCACCATATAAAATCGGTTCGAGGTCAGTGAGCACAACCAGAATTCATACATAAGGTGCACCAGGTTATAAGGCGCACTGTCGATTTTTGAGAAAATTAAAGTGCGCCTTATAGTGCGCAAAACACGGTAAAATCATTTCACGTGCGTGTAAGCTGAGCTGTGCTTAAACGAGATGTAAAGTTCTGACAGGTGAGCGTGTTACCTGGAAGAGCTGTTTGAGAGAGAAGAGGGACCGCCGGAGCTCTGGACCCTGGGAGTTGTACAGTTTCTCTGAAACACAAGGAGAGATGCAGGAAGTCACTTCATAACCAGTGGTGACATAAAAACGTCAAATAGCCTGTCTTCAAGTTTTAAGCACAGCACTTAGTACTTAACCTAAGTTAACCTAAGAAGCTTCCCTTAAACAGAGGATGGAGATGGCGGCGGCGGGGGGGGGGGGGGTTAAAAACAACAAAACCATTTCCTGTCCCCCCCCCACAGCCTCTGATTTTGATATGATGATATGTTTGAAATGTAGCCGTTCAGAAGAAAAGGCTCAATTCTGATGACACAGTGCAGTTTAAGTGAATCTAAACCAAAATACCATTAAAATATAATCAATTTCACAAAATTCTCAAACACTCCTTTTACTTTCATTTAAACACAGTGAATCTCTGCAGAGAGCTGAGCAGGAATGACTGATTTCCACTTAGATGAACATTAAACATCTTTACTGCTCTTAAACACAGACTACACCTGAGCAGGTGATGTGCACGTACAGATCTCTTTAATCCGGGAGGAGCGATGCAGGTTTCTGAAATTTGAGTCATGTCAGATCAGGACTCTCAGGTCCACGACAACACAAACACGAGCAATCAGAAAACAAACAAGCCTGCAGTTCATCAAACAAACAGCAGGTGGCGCGAAGACGCTACAGCAGAGGAGACCACACTCATTAAAAAGCTCAATTAAAATGTGTGTTTTCTGACTCCATTTCCACTGCTCAGTGCACCAACCACAAGCATCTTACAACCAGAATGAATGATTGAGTCCCTGCAGTTTCAGTTGCATGCTCTGCCTTTAAGCCCACTTTGGAATTTTTGGAATTTCTGTGTGAAACTTGACATTCTGCCCGTGTTAGCCAGTAACTGCTGTTTCAGTTGTAAACAGCACTCAGTTTATAGGAGTGAGCTTGCACTAGTCTCTGCTCAGTTTCATGGTCGGTCAGCGACAGTCATCCACCTGTATGCAAAGCTCTACCAAGGCTCAAATTTTCCTCCACGACAGATGCAAATGGCGTCAAAAAGCATCAAACTGATGTCTCACAAGTTTTCGTTACCATCTTCTGTGAATTTATGAAGCTGTAACACAAAATTAAAGATCAAAGTCAACATCTGGCTCTGAATCAGCTACAATGTAACCAAGACTGACTTCTCAGAAAATTTCATGCAAATCGCTTCATAATCCTAATTACAAACAAGCTGAACCAATCCCGTGTCCTCTTTGGTGACACCAATGACCCCATAAATCTGTGTTCTGAGCTTGTTTTGGGGAGCCGGGAGAGGACTTCCTTTCTACTTTTTTTTTTTAATCTCCCATTAGATGGAGCCTTATTAGCTTGTTTTTCCTTACAGCAGTACCATAATTAATATGTTCAGTTTTTCCTGGTTTCCAGAGTCTGACTGGACCACCGCAGGTTGTGGAAACACTGCCCCCTGTCCTGCAGGCTGCCTCGTAACCACGTGTCAGCCTTCAGGCTCAGGCCTCTCGAGACTGGCACCAAAAATGAGTCAATCCCCACAGACTCCAAAAAAATCCATCTTCAGCATTAAAAGGCATATTTATAGCTTGGTACAAAATAAATGCATAGTTTCCACTTTAATCACAACTGGACATTTTTAAAACACCTGTTTTGGTTAAATCTTAAATTTATGGGCTTGGCTGCTTTGATTGTGCTGCTGTGATGATACAGGGAGCTGTAACTGCTACACCTCTAAACCGGACCCCCACACCATGTTTTAGGAACAATAAGTGGGCTTTCTGTTACAGCTCATCTAAGAAGCTTGTACTTCGGTCTCACATGCACCTGAGAGCTGTGTGCATCTTTTATATACCAGTCAGACATTTTTGATTGCAATGCGATTTGTGTGTCCACTCAGGGTACTGACCTTAAAGGTCAACACTGTCTGGGACATTAGAAACATATCAGGATTGTGCTCAGAGACGTCTCGTCTATTCCACAAGAGCTCTGGGAAATAATCTCAATCTGATGCTGAAGCTAAATAAACTGGAGACAGTTTGAGTGAAAGTAGAGAAACAGAGAAGTGATTATAAGAGTTCATGAGAAACTGACTCTGGAACACAAATCAAAGCAAGGAAAAAAAAAAGGATATGAAACAGAAATAAATACAAACATGCAGTAACCAGGGCCTATCGCAGAGGGAGGAAGTCACAGGAGGTGTACGTCGCTACAGCCACATAAACCATAAATCACTCCTGAATGGCCCGCAGTCACGAGCAGCCGCTCGTACACAAATACTGACTGATCGATTTTATACAAGTGTGATTGGCTAAGAGCCTCGCTGGCAGCTAAGACATCTAACCAAAACAAGGAAGTTCAGTGTTTACATGTCAGACAGTTAAGAGCCTCTTTAATGATGAGGGATGTTTGCATGGTATCAAAACACAATCGTGTACAGAGTTTTCTTCAGACGGAGACGGCCATCAGGCGGACGAGCGTGGAGAGACACATTTCCTCCATCGCCCTCGGCGCTACAGTGACGCCAGCCCTGCAGAAATAACAGGGGCTTAATAGAAACTTGTGATGAACAGCTTCGCAGCCTGACGTTAAACGGCTGGAGAAATATCTCACCGGACGGCGTGACATTTCTAAATCTGACAGAGCCATCCAGAAAAGCTGTTCGTCAGCACAATCAGGAGAAAGCATCGCAGGAGTGATTCCCGACACCTGCAGGGAAAGTGAGGATACACTTTCATCGGTTTGCATTTGAACTGCCGACATGAACCGAGATTGTATGATGTAATAACCAGCCTGCGGTTGGCACGGCAAGGATTACAACAACAAGAAGATAGAGGATGTTGTGTGTTCGTTGTGAGTCCTGGTTTTAAGATGGTAACGGAGTTGACAGGCGAGGTTTCCACCACAAATATTATGAAGCTTTGAAAGCCTCTATCAGCTACCAGCACTACTTCAAATAAACTGCTTAATTTAAAGGTGAAAATCAGTTTCAGTCACATCTTGATTGATTTAACAAAAATCCTCTGTGGAAGCATCCAAAAGGCAAAAACGGCCACAAAATCTTGGACATGACTGTAACTCGGGGGTAGTTTCTGTTGCAGATGCGTACAGATATAACCAAACCTGGACTTCACCTTGTGACCATCTTCTTTGAGAGCTCACTGCTGTTTCCACAGCTTATGTTTAAGTCATTATCTGTAACATGCTGGTCAGTTGTCCTACACCAAGATTTGCTTACGGTCATATCTAGACCAATCACCAAACACTTACATCATTCAAAGGTTCCTGTTTTCCTGGAAAGTAGTGACACTAAAACAGGAACTAAAAAAGTTCTTAGGAACTTTTATAGCCTTCAGCTCCTTACATGTGGATCGAGACTCTTCAGAGAGCTAGAAGATAAACCAGAGGAGGCACCTCTTATTTTAGCTCCCGTCTCTTTAAGGCGACGGGTCAGGATGGGTAACACCTCCTGTACAAGTCCCTCTGTTACACAGTCACCGATCTCTGACGGTTTGCAGTGGGATGATTTATTTTTCCCCAAACTTTGCTCCTGTGTCTCACATTAAAGCTGCAGCTGGTGTGTTCGTCTCCAGAGGTTTAGGCAACGTTTCGGAGGCTCAACTGAAACTGCTCAGTGGGCAGAGGTGACTTATCATTTCAAACTAAATTACAGCTGACAGATGAATAGTTGGTGATATTTCAGACAAACAGAGCGAGGGAGATTACAGAGGTGCAGACACAGGCAGGCGGGGGTGGGGGCTGGGGGGATGTCGCTGCAGAGTTCCTGTCAGCGGACACGAACACAAATAAAGCTCGAACTGAGGAGCTTTACCAACGTCCGCCCCGACGGGAACGGCGGCCCCCTGCAGCTCCGAGGCTTAAAACAAAGGCTCCAATCAGCCCAGAGTCAGTCTGCACATCTGGGATGAAAAAGATGGAGCTGAATGGAAACAAGTCCTAAAATATTTCACAACCGCTCCAGTGTTTCACCACAGAGCCAAAAATAAAAAAGATGACGTCAGAGGGATGAGTGTTCGCTTCACCACAGAGTCACAGGAGCCACTCTAGCTCCAGTTTGCTGAGGGAACCAATACTGGTCATCTTCATCTGGACTCAGTCATTATGAACAGTCATTCAGTTTTATTTATAGAGCACAAAAATAAAAGCAGTCCCCTCAGAGTGCTTTATATTATAAAGTAGAGACCCTAAAGCAGGGGTGTCCAACTTCAGTCCTCGAGAGCTACTGTCCTGCTTTTAGATGCATCCCAACTCCAACACAGCTGAATCAAATGATTGGCTTACTTCTTCAGCATGCCATCAGGTTCGCAAAGGCCTGCTAACAAGCCATTCATTTGATTCAAGTGTGTTGGAACAAGGATGCATCTAAAAGCTGCAGGACAGTAGCTCTCGAGGACTGGAGTTGGACACCCCTGCCCTACAATAATACAGAGAATAAGCCAACAATCAAATAACCCCCTATGAGCAAGCACTCTGGCAAAACCGTGGGAAGGAAAAACTCCCTTTTAACAGGAAGAAACCTCCAGCAGAACCAGGCTCAGAGAGGGGCGGGGCCATCTGAAGCGACTGGTTGGGGCGAGGGGAGGAAGACACGCTGTGGAAGAGAGCCAGAGATAAATAATAACTGATGATTACACACAGAGTGGTGTGTAAGCTCAGAGTGAAAAAGAAACAGTGCATCATGGGAAGCCGCCAGCAGCCTACACCTATTGCAGCATAAGTAAGGGACGATTCAGGGTCACCTGAGCCAGGCTGTGCTCTATCACCTATGTGTGCATTTAATACTTTTAATTATGTACTACAAATCTTAGAAGATGTGCCATATTTTTAATGACTGGCTGAGGAAGCCGATGGAAATCAGCTGCTGCCCTGTGTCACAGCTCAGGACCAACATGCTCCTGTACTTGATCCCACCAAAAATATGTTAGCCTAATGCTGAAGAGGCAGAGTGGGGAGCAGCAGGCTGGAGGTGTATTAAGAGCATGAATCCTGAACTCACAGAGTCAGCAAAGAAAGCCAGGTTTGTTCACTGACACAGCAAGCTGCAGTTCTGTAGCTCACATTAAGACTCAGGTAATATTCTGACCTGGGTCAGACTGGGCCGTCCGCCCTCTGGAAGCGCTCCACTTCACCGCTGCAGACCATTAACAAAGATAACCATCAGGCGGCTGCCTGCACAGTTACATGGAGACCCAACATCAAAGACGCGCAGTAAGAAAAATGTGGAAGACTCCGGCAATTTGAGTCAAATACAGTCCAACCGCCTCTCCCACAAAGCTGCAGTCACACCTGAGTGCAGTCAGACCTGCAAGCCTCCTGATGTGCTCGTCTGTGTCAGCACTACAGACTCGCTTAACCTGTCAGTGACCTTGAAACCTGCCCGGCGACACGAACAGGATCAACGGGAAGTCGCAGTCGCTGGTCATTTTTCGCATTAGTATTACAGTAACAAACCCCCCCCCCCAAAACAACAACAACAACCGAGTAACTTAAGCCACACAAGTTCCACCCAGAAAACACTTCACCTGTAATGTGCTGATCCCCGTTTCCTGGCAGTAATAAATACCACTTTTAAGCAACGTTACTGTAACCTGACACGCAGCTGGTAGATCCTCAGTCTGAGATATTTAAGGATTGGGAAAAAAAAAAAAAAAGCAATGCAGGCTGCAGGTTTTAATTAACTGTTCATTTAAAAAGCTGTTCAGGTTTAGTTCCCAACAAACAAATACTTCCTGCAAATACTAACAGAGAAGAATACAGCCCCGCCAAAATAAAACCCAACAATCAATGCCTTGAGATGATTGATGGGATGCATTTAATCCTGCTTATTTTCTCTACATTTCTATTTTTGGCACTCCACTAGAATAACTTCATGACTGAGTTACAGCTAAAAATCCCAAAATATCATGGAGCCTGTTTAAGTAATGAGCAGTTTCTTTCTGTCACGTTTTAGCTCCTGTCTGAAGCTTGTTGCCGTATTACTGCTCTGTTTACTTTCCAGAATCAGTACTTAATATTTCCTTCTATTAAGGAGCAAAAGTATTGATCTGTTATAGCAACAAGGAAGTGGTTCCACCTCCAATTACATCTTTCTACTTCCTGTCTGCACAGGAAATGAGGTTGTGTCTGGCTGTATAGACAGACATCTCCTGCCTGCACCTGCAGTTTATCACACATGTAAACAGCTTTCCATCACATCTCTAACGTGATGGAGAGATGAAGGAGTGAACTGGAATGGTTCTCCTGTACTGACCTCAGATCAGCCCTTTAAACCTGCTGAGCTAACATCCTGCTACGACTTGTAAACCATTTAATGCTGCATGCCGTTTTGCTCCAAAGACCTTTGAAGGCGTTTTTAATCTGATATGTGCGGTGGACGCGGTCCTGCTTTGGACCGGAGTTTAAAGAACCGTTCAGTCTGCTGTATTCAGCTTTCCTGTGTATCTGCAACTGTTGCAGAGCTTCGATGTAACGATGCACACTACATGCTGTGCATCAGGTGAAAACGTGCGAGCTCCCCGCAGCTTATCCATGATTATTTGTTGTCACTGAGAACGTTAGCACCTGTTGACAGCAGCTCAAGATAAAACGCTTGTGGTTACTTCTGTCTCTCAGAGGACCGCGAGTCACTCAGACACCCATCTTTGGCCCAAGATGGCCACCAGCCAGCCACAGTTTCATTGCTGCGGCCGAGCACCGAGGAGGGAGCGTCCTGGGATTATAGAGAGCTATAACTGCTTTATGATGCAGCGCAGACGCAGCAGCTGAAATTCCTCCGTCCTGACTGAACTCCCACACTTAGACTGCGTGAAGGGCGAAGGATTCATGTTGCTTGTCCACCAAGATCAGACTAACTCGTTCTGACAGCAAACAAAATCATTTCAAGTCTGTTTCACCATCACGCTGGCAGCAGGGAAATAAATAAACAGGCGAAATACAAAAAAACAAAAAACAAAAAAAACACAACATAACAAAAAAAAAAATTAATTAAAATCAGCTGACCCTGCTGGTTTGTTTACATCCGTCTGACCTGATGTGAAACTTACTGAGAACCTCAGCCACATTTCAGCTCTTATTTTGTTAGATTTTATTTACAAAAAAAAGTATTTTAAGAATTGAATTTAAGAAAAAATTTAAGAACTACAGAATTGTCTCACTGGATGGCTGTCAGTTTTTAGCTACAAACTATTCACATTGTTTTATATGATCGTGAGGCTTAGACTGAAACAGCAGACTGGAAACATTATTTGCAATTTTATGAATCAAATTCAAGGTTTTTTTTAATATTCTTGAAGTCTTTAAGAAGTCAGACTCAACATGAGGCCAAATCTGAAGCTTGATTTATAGCACTGCTTTAAATCTACAGTCCAGCCTGATGTGCAGATTCACAGAGACATCGGTGCAATGCAGACTGTAACTGTGTAGGTCTGTTTAATAGTAATATGAACATGGTATAATGATAACGTAAAATTACTAAGTCTCTGTGAAACAAGCTGTAACTGCCAGGCTTGCTGTCCGGTCTGTCCTGAAGTCCAGAACTTTAGAAAACATATTTTATCATCTGGAAAAGTTCTTTTCATGGATTTGTGTGATTACGGCACTTTGGAGCGGAGGCAGCGTTGCCGTCTCTGGTTCATATCCCGTGCTCTTTCACATTAGCCAGAGTTTCTACCAGAACTCATGCTGGATTTCCCGCCGAGTCTCCAGTTTGCTGTGCACCATGTCAGCTTTAGTAACTTCTCAAAAATGGCACATTTGGTTTGACGGTCATTCAGCGGTCCAGCTGAAGCAGCGCGTCAGGTCACTTTCGCAGAAGTTTCTCTTGTTTGTTTCCTTCAGCTGCTTTTGTTTGATTTTCTCTGTTTATTCCCTCGTAAATGTCACCTTCCTCCCTGTGAATCAGGCCCGCTGAAGTGTTAATCAGTGCATCTGTATGAATGCAGATACAGCATGTGGGAACCACGGATCTAAGTGGTGTGGGGGGCCTGAAGAACTGCACTCACTAACGACCATCAGAGGCTTCTTCGAGTCGCAGGAAACGTCAGCAAAACTGGAAACTTCAAACAGGCAGAGGGACACAATGGGAAGAGGTCAGACGGTGCTTTCGGTGTGTTGACGTTTCTCTCCAGCAGCGGCGAGCAGATGCAGCAGAACACGAGTGATTCTTGTTCTGTGTAAATAAAGTTTGCTTACATCCGTCTGACGGAGACAAAAACACATTTCTAGAGATTTATTTTTCAAGCGTTCCTCATAAATAAAGCCCATCAGACTGCAACAGCAGGGCCCTCGTTGAGCTGATTAATGAGCATGATAGCGATGACTGAAACAGAGGGACACTGGGAAGGATTCCTGTGTTTGTCCTGTGGAGACAGGAAGTGAGCTCCATTATCTCAGCGTGGTATTTCCTGTTAGTGTCAGCGTTGCTAATTGAGTCCAAGCCCAAAAGGGAAGAAGCTAACTAAAAACTTCAAAAGCATAATTTACTATAAAAAGTATCAATATAAGCAAAGGTTTGTGATCTCAGAGAAGCCATGATTGTAGTTTTTGCCCGACTGCACGGCATGGAGCTCATGCTGAACACGATTCAATAATAACTTTGTTTAAACTAGAAGAAAAGGATTTCCCTGAGAGACACAATCAGCTCGTCAATCAGCTGTTCAGGAGGAGGAACACTTTTCAGCTGGAAGGAGCCAAATAATTGTGTTTAGCTTCTTGACAAGAAGATTTAATGCTTTTTTGTCCCACGTGACAGGTAACTGAACATTTTCGGGTTTTGCAAACAGTGACACGTTCCTAATTTTTTGACTTCGTATAGACAAAAGATCCATCAAGGAAGTAAAGACTGGAGTTTAATGAATTTAATGGGCAAACTCTGAGATCATATCGGACTAACATTCACTTCTGGGATGTTTTTAGCGTTGCAGATGTGAAGATTTGATGTTTTTCCTTTGCCATTGTTTTTTTCTGATGACTGGGTGGACTGAGTGGCACTTTATTCTATTTTTGACATGACAAAGACTCTTAGCATGAAAGAAACAATGGCTGGTTGCAAACCTCAGAGTATTTTTAGAGCTGCCACAGCCCAGACTCTGTTTGAAATGTACAATTATTATGAAATGAAATAAACATTTTATTTTTAAGTGACATATCTGCTGATTTTTTTTCTCTGAATCTTTGATGCTTTTTCTTTTTCCTCTCACGAAGATGAAAACGTCATCTTGGACTTTACAGAGAAACAGTTTTAGAAGATTTGGTAATAAACAAAATGTGATCTGAACTCATGATCAGGAACACCAAGTAAGTGTGTCAACATCCAAGCAGCCGCCACAAAGGAGGGAAGGAAGCACAGTCAGTGCATTATTGATGACATCATCACGGCCGCGAGCCAGCAGGACACACAGACAGACACACAGCATTGCTGGAAAATGGCACTATGAGCTTCGTGTGGAGTCTTGTCAGGATGGGACTTTAAGGTTCAGGTTGAGACAGGTGAACAAAAAGAAACACATACATGTTTTTACCTGTAAGTTTACAGTAGTTGGCAAACTTAAACCTGAATCTGTCTCTAATCTAAACCCTGAAACTAGGTCTGAACCCTGCGAGGGTCCCAGTGGAAGGACGTGGCATCCTCGTAATGTGTTAATCTCCTCCTGTGGGCTTCAAACTGATCCCAGAACAGCCGTGTTGCAGTGCTATATACTTCATAAAGAAGCAGATAAAGAAACGGATCATTTTCAGTCTAATAAAACTGGTTCTACAGAAGAAGCAGGGAGAAACAAAAGGTAAGCTCTGTCGCTTCAGCGAGGACGGATAGCTCTCAATCACAAACAAATCACAGCGAGGGTTCCAAGGAGTACACATTCTGGGAAATCCCCTCCGGAGCAGGAAGGGTGGGGTCATGCCAGGCAGCACGGGAAGGAGGGAGGGAATAAGTGGCTGACAGCGGGCACTCTGGGAAACTTCAGCATTTCCCAGGAGAGGAGATTCTGACCAACTGAAGTCAGACCTCTGCAGCTACCAGAGAAACGGACACAGATCTCAACAAACACATGGAAACCAACAACCCAAGTCTGAAGCTCTTCACAGGATCCTCAGATCCGAAGACACACAATAACAAAGACATGCATAACAATTAAAGAGACAAACAGAAAAAGCTAAGTGTAGTTGATGAATCTCGGGGCTCCTCTGTGTCATTTAACAGTCATTGGATCTCCTGAGATCGCTCCCGTTTCACACTCGGCCTGCAGAACTTTCCTGATTGTTTCAAAAACGCCTTAAAGGAAATGAAAATGACACCTTTTGAGTCAGAATGATGCAAAACAGCAGAGACGACAGAGAGACTCACTGGTCTTCTGATAAGAACTACTCCATCTACAGGTGGAACCTTTTTGAAGAATGCATTTTAATGAGTTTATGGCAAAACACAGTGCCACTAAACACAGTTATGTGTAGTTTATGAGTGCGATTGTCTCAGGATCCCCTCTGGGTCATTTGACTGGAACACGATCTCTCCTGTTTCTCACTCTGCCTGCAGAACTTTCCAGCACCGTTTCAAAACTCTTAAAGAAAATGAAAGCGAAGGCTTTCTGCCTCCGGCTCCGTCCTTTCTGACGCTGGTGTGTCCAGCTGCTGCGAGCAGCAACACCACAGGCGTAGATAGGGGCAGAAAAGGGCTAAAAATAAAAACCCCAAAACCAGAGTGGAGCTTTGGTCTGCTGGGATGAAAACAGCTACAAACACAGAAGTGTTCAGTGAACCGCCGAGAGGCTCGGAAGACCGTTTTAAACAACCATCGTGCCCAAAGCCAAGACACAGTCAACAACAATAAATAATCAGCCACATGCAGAGCAAGAGTGCAGATGAGGTGAATCCGCTCAGTTTGAGCTTCTTCATGTTGTCTGTATTCACTGATGTGCACGACTCTGGAAAGGTTTTAAGTAACAACCACAGGGAGGCTTTTAGACCGTGATCGCAAACACGCAACCAAATTTCCATTTAGACCACATCAGGATCGAACTGCAGAAACATACCCACAGATTCCTTTACACAAACTGCTCTGTGGTGTATAAACAGACACTGCCCTTATTTTAACATGGACAACCCCTGCATGGAGGAGCTGATCTTTGTCAAAGCAAACGGACTGCTGCTTAATGGTGACCTAATATGCATTGACTTTGCATGCACATCATTCTCATATTGAAATATTGACGTTCCTAATATCGTCCTCAGGAACCCCAACCAAACAGGGGAAGTTCTCTTAAAGGCAGAGGAGCTAAAACTGCTTATTTCAGACAAAATGAACTGATAGGTTCAGTATAAAAGTATAAAGTTTTATTTTATTTATGAGCAGCAAAGTATGCAAAGCTACTATATACTAGTCAGAGACTAAAAATATAAAGCTGGAAACTGGGACGACAGGTCCCCAAATGTGTTCCTGACAGACAGACAGCACAGCAAATACAACAAAGTGACCAACAATAAAAGCAGGTGGTGCAGATCTCTTACACATGTCCTTATATGCCCTCATTTAACGTTCATGTCTCCTTTTTCACTTGAACACCAGAAAGTGAGAGCCAATCAGAAAGTTAATTTAAACTGGGCGGGGCTAAACTGGCTCATTTCAGACAAAGGATGAACTCAGACACTAGAGCAAGGCCCAATGTAAGATGATTAAGGAGGATTATGATCTGTGACTCATGCAGAGCTATTCTAGTAGGGTCCTTTAATAGCGTTACATAAATGACTTCCTGACGACTCACAATTAAACAACATGACTAAGAAGAAAAAGCCAGCTGCTGTCCAGAGATGAGACTCATCAACCTGCAGAACCCAGAGAGCCGGTCTTTAAACGATCAGCAGCAGGCTGAAGCACTTTAAACCGCGCTCTCTGTTTATAAACAACAACAAACAATAGAGTATAAATAGAGCACTCAGCCTCTTTGTTTACAAACAATAAAAAGTTAAATATTTGCAGGCTCTGCCCCTCGCTGAGCTCCTCAGGGGTTTCTGATGATTACCAGTCATGAGTCCGTCTATGAGCCGTTCAGCACGCAGCCACACCCAGCATGCACCTGCTGCAGCCTGGTGGCTGTGTTTGATTTGGATCCGTCAGTGTGTGCACCGGATGGTGCGCTGGCAGCGATTAATTAGAGGGAGGCACAACCATTTCTTTAAACTTATGCCAAGCTAATGCCTCAAAATGTGTCTTCCTTTACTCTGTGCTTGCCCCCCCCCCACATCCTGATAGCCCGTGCCAGGTCGTCTTTAAGTCTGCGAGTAGGTGTGTCACTTCCATCACGGTGCTGACAGATGAGAAACCTTAAAACTTATAATATCTGATAGCTTTGAGGAAAATAACAAAACAAACCGGTTTGATAATGCTGACCTGTAACCACCAACAGGAACAAGGCTGCAGGCTGCCCTGCTTCATATTACAGTCTCATGCTTAGGTCTGCTCCATGTGACTGTGGAGGTTTAAAACTCTACAACAACACCCCTGACAATCAGAGGTCAGAGGTCACAGAAGGAATATAACCAGACACGCAGTGAGTAGAGGAAACGGGAGCAAAGGGAAGCTTTTCGAGATGGCATGAAAAGGTAAATCAAAGCACAGGATTTACAGAAAGTGCTAATACTGCCGTGACTGATAACTGATTCGCTTCACCTCGCTCTTTCCCAGTGAGCTCAGATGTAAACTGGTTTATGTGGAAACATTAAAAAAAAAAAAAATAAATCAGAGAGGTAGACTGATGTTCAACACAGCCAGGCTTTCCTTGTGTTCGCTGGCTCGACAAAGCCTAAAATCATATTTGAGATAACGGTGCGATGATAGTGGTTATCATCTTTCTCTGCTAATCCCTGCATCCTGGGTGGCTGTAGCTCAGGAGGCGGAGCAGGTCATCTGCTAATCAGAAGGTTGGTGGTTTGATTTGATCCAGTCTGCATGCCAGATATTCTTGGATAAGATAGTAAACCCAGAGTTACTACAGATGTGTTAATGTTAGATAGAAATCACTTGCATAGAAAAAGTCTATAAAGAACATAAAAATAAAAATGCAACACTGCTGCAAATAAGACGAGAGGTTCATGCTGCAGGAAATCATTAATCTGGTGATTACAGAGCTGCACAGAGCAATTAAAAAAAAAAACTTTGAGGTAAACACTCGCACTGGTGACGGCTGAAACTTTTAATATTTAAATGGTTCCAGTTTAAACTTGCTGTCCTGCAGCCTAATAAAGAGATGACTGCACAGGTGTTCCTGATGTTTTCTGTGATTGAGCAGCGTGAAAGTGATGAAGAGTTTGATTTTATGCACAGAATCAAGTATCAGAACATTTAAATATTCCTGCATCATCAACTCAGTACATGCACAGTTCACTGACAAGTTTGCACTCAGTTTATAGCTGGGTGCCATGTTGGTACAGCTGAAATGGAAAGCCTGAAGATAACCTGATCCCAACCAGCTCCTGCATTCAGCGCCAGTTACCACAGTGACGGTAAAAACCACAGAAAGCTCCGACTTTAACCTCGACATCACTCGCTATAGCATTACTCTCGCTTGTTAAATACGCTCCTCGGGACTGAAACGAGGCAAACAGGAGCCACGACTTCATTTTGCTTCTTAAGATGAAATCTGTGATAAACAAGGCTGCTGTGAGGAAACCGCTGGATGTAATGACTGATATCATCAGGAGATCCACAATATTCCCTAATATAGTCCTGACACTCTTCAACATGCCCGCGCTCCTCCTCCTTTTGCAAACGTAACCAGGACGAGTCCGGACAGGAGCTCGTCTTCTCAAGCCGATCTGTTTCCATGGAAACCTCAATGGGAGATTTTTTTTCTGGTCTTAAAAATGTCTGCAGTATCAGACTTTAGTTGGAGCTCGCCTGAAGTGAGAAGAGTCATGCTAATCCTGTCTTACTCACATTTACATGCAGCAGTGAGCTCCCTGTGGGGTCAGTCTGCAGGAAACTACATTTCCCAAAATGCACTTAAAACAATGAAGCTTTTAAAGACTTTCAGGCTTTCCAGCAGCCTGCTCAGAGGACACCTCTGATCCCTCTAAACAAGCTTCGGAGGAGCTACTGCTAAGCTTTCCCGATGTTCAGCACCTTCAACAGATAAAACAACAGCTGAGCAAAACTCTAAACCTGAGCTCAACTTCATGTGGAGAAAGTAACCGCTGTATTTTCTAAGCTGCAGACTCAGAGAGAGGAAATCCTCCCAGCTGAGTGCAACACGTCACTGTGGTGGAAGACGGCAAGAGTTTCCCCTGAGTCATCACTCCTGTGCTGCAGGAGAGGACAGAGGGAAAAAGTAAAGCAGAAGACTGAGGACATAATTACCCAGGATGGCGTGAACACGAACAGAGAGCTGAGTCCTCAGAATCAGGATGGGCTTCCTTCCTTTCCTGTGGAAAAATAAGAAACCGTTTGAGTTCAGAATAAAAACAGTCACGACTCAGAGTTCAGGTTCAGTCAGAGCAGCCAGCTTCGTGACAGACATCTAACCAGATTAACTTTTGTGTAATCGAATCATCATACGAGACGGACATGGCACTCAAAGAGTCCCGAGTTGGCATATTTGGGAGGACACCGAGTCAGCAAAGACGATGGAAGAAGAACCTCCAAAGTGGGTTTAATTGGGTTTTATCAGATCTGAGTGCAGTTTTCATGCTCCAACAAAACTAAAGGCACTTTTCACAAAGACTTGCCTCTACACGGAGTCCTGATCCACTGTCAGTGTGATCAGTGTGTGCAGACAGCTGGTCTGAGGTGATCCCAGAACAGCTAAGTTTCCACATACAGTCAGACTGCGGCATGCTGGGATTAGAGTATGGAAAGAACGACAGCATGGAGGTATGGAAAGAATGAGAGCGAGAGAGAAGGAGAAACGGGAGAAGGGAAGATGTAAAGGTGGGCGTGTTTGTCTGGAGGCTAAAAGAGGAATACGTTTTTCAGACGCTCTTACAGCATCGCACAGACTCCAGATCTTATAAATGGCTTGTAAATGGCTGAGTTTAAACTGCTGGACACACAGACACACACAGACACACACACCAAGCAGCTACAATGTGTGTGTTTCAGTTCCACATCACTGAAATGAATGTGATTCACAGAAAGAAGGTCCAGTCTGAGGCCTGGATTTGAACCCAGATACTCCAGCTTCCTCCCACAGTCCAAAGACATGCATCGGGCTAGGAAAACTGGTGATTCCAAACCAACCACAGGTGTGAAGGGTTATCCATCTGTGCACTTTAGTCCGGTGACAGACTGACCTGTGCAGGGTGTCCCGGGCCTCCTGCCCTGTGACAGCTATGACAGGCTCAACCCCCTCCTAACCCTGAATGGGATAAGTGGAAGAAAACGGACGGACGGACGGATTTTTTGCTTTTTCATAAACTTATTGTTTTAAAAAGTGATTTTAATTTTTTCACTAATTCTACTTCTTTTACTCCTTTTATCCATTATTTTGATTATTCATAATTTTATTACCTCTGCCAAGGAAGTTTTGGTGTTCCTGTCTGTAAACACGATACCCGGAAAAGTTTTGATCGAGCGGGGGTGAAGAGCGGGGTCACGCAACAATTGATTAAAAAATGGCTTCCATCCCCCGAGGTCTTTGTGGTTAACTTCATGATTTATTGGCTCAAAATTGATGACATCTTACAAGTGTGCTGTCTGTTGGCAACATGTGAAAAGTAAAAATTTAAAATATCACCTTCAAGGTCAACAGATGGATCTGAAGGTCAAAGCGATGATGCCATACAGAGTGATTTAAAACCCTGTTTCTGACTCAGACAATGTTTAGGTGCACGGGGATTCTAAATATCACTCTGGACCTTTGAGCTTCAGATGTGCATTTTAAAATTATTATATATTTTTATATAAAATAAAATGGCAATCATCTTTAATAACTAAATTTAAAATGGTACTTCCTGTGATCTCACTATCACACCTGCCTTTTTTTTTTTTTTTTTTTTTTTTTTAAATTGACCCCAGAATGTTTTACACTTTTAAAGAAAGTGTTGGCAAGAGTATATAGTATATACAGAATTAGATCAAATTATTCCTGTGCATCTTAGCTGATGTCACAATTAGACATCATCGTTATACTCTGAGGCACGTACGTTCTCGGGCAGCCGGTCAGTATGAAGCTGCCGCCTGCAGCGAGCACAGCGTTTAAAGCGCTCGTCAACAAAATCTGTTTTCACTTATTTATCACTAAACATGTAAACAACTTTTACTAAACAATGAATGTTACACATGTACTATATGAACATAACTAAAATGAATAATAACAATAGTACTTTAAATTACATAAAGTGTATTATAGTGAGTAATGGTAAACTACTATTGTTTTATAAATATGATAAAAATGTGCTGTGCCTTTATTTTAACTTGGCTATTTTTCCTTATATTATTTTTTATTTTATTTTAATATTTGAGTATGTTGTTGACAGCGATTGTTTGGGTGCGGGTGGGGATGCAGGTGGGTGAAGGGGGGGGGTGTCTGTGTGGGTCCAGTGCTTCTCCTGTTTTCTGTGTTTGTGGGGTTACAAGGACGGCATGTCTCTGCCTGACGTGTTTGGCTGCAGCATTAATGAGTCATGTTCCCAATAAAAAAAATACATGTTAAAAATAGACAATTGGCAGGACACACACACACACACACACAAAAAAGCTTTTCTTACGCCACATCTTCATAGAAGCTCTCCAGCTCGTCTCGCTGCTCAGCCAGAGAAGAGTCCAGGTCCAGATAGTTTCCACTGGGAGACAGCTGGAGGGTGCAGTCTTCCAGCTGAAGGACACACAGGCAGACAGATCAGTGAAGATCAGGTTTATTCAGTGCTGAATCACGACGGAGCTCAGCTGTGAACAGATTTGTTTGTGTGTGAAAAGCCGAGGCAGAGCGAGGGACACAGATCTCTGGTGTCAGTAGAAACAGATCCTGCAGCCGCTGCTGCAAACAAACAAAACTGACTCGACCGGTTTAACCGATGAGGTCTGTGGATCTTTGTCTCTATATTCATGTGGGAGAAAGTAATCTGGTCGGATATCTGCTAATCTGGATGAGTCTCACACTAAAGCTGCACCCAGATTTCTAAAGGATCGTCCAGCCTAATAAAGCTGAAGACATTTTGAGATTTGGTAACTAATGCGAGGACACCTGCTGTCTGAATAAATCACAAACTGAAAACAGTCACATTTATGGCAAATACAACAAGATGCAACAATCCTCCAATATCAGGAGTCACACTTTATGCAAAAAAACTCGCCAAAATATAAGCCACCAACTTCAATTAGCTGATCCATAACAGCTTTTCTGGATGAGTGATACATGCATTTATTTACAGCACAGTGCAGGACAGCTGTAGATCACATGCTTGGCTGTGACTTCTAAAGCCACAGCACAAGAAAAACTCCTGACGTCGATTTACTCCAGGATCGTATCGATCCATGTTGTCCTCCGTCAGAGAGAAATGCCATTTATACTTCAATATATTTATTATATTCTTGTTAAAAACAATGGAGTCCTGGTGTATCAATGTAATGTAATAAGACACAATGTTGTCAAATTCAACAGCAGCAGAAAACACTGGACTGTTGTGCCGATGCTTTAGCTCAAACAGATGCGACTCCTCCACCGTCGTTCCTGCAGAACGCCCGATTTTACTGAATTTGCATGACATGTAAATATTCTGGCTGACTGGAAAAATAAAGACAAAGAAGCGAATTATCAAGAATGAACCACAACCATTATAAAGCAGGACCTTATAACAACTCTGTTGTATTTATATATAAATAATTCATAACAATAGGCATCTCAGGACACTTTATAAGAAGGTACAGATCCACTAACATCATTCAACAGACGTAGTGTTTTCAGTGGGAGAAACATTTCTTCACTCATCCAAGTGACTTCTTCAGTCTCAGCTGACTGCAGGTTTCCCCAGCCTCATAAACAGTACATTTGCACAATGACTGAAACCAGCCCACTGAATTTTTTCACCTATTTACACCTACAGGCCAGTGGGCGCTCTGTCAATGATGAGGATGTACACATCCTGGACAGGGAGGAACGCTGGTTTGAGCGCGGAGTCAAGGAGGCCATTTACGTGAAACGGGAAAGACCATCTCTGAATCGAGGAGGGGGCCTAAGGGTACATCTGTCACCATCTTACAATGCTGTGATTGCAGCCATTCCCCAACTCTCTGTGAATGGTACTCATGGTTATTGATCAATGGTCATGAGAATTTGCGTATTAATGATGAAGGAACTGACCTCCCAGTGCATTGTTCCTTCAGTGGTGCTGGTTTCAGTCATTGTGCAAATGTCCTGTTTATAAGGTTGGAAACCTGCAGTCAGCTGAGACTGAAGAAGTCACTGGGATGAGTGAAGAAATGTTTCTCCCACTGAAAACGTTACGTCTGGATGAACAGAATCAACTTTTTGGGATTTACTCACCTGGATGATTGAGCATGCATCAAGACATTATTCAACACAACTCCTTTAGTTACGCGCCTAGAGGAGTGTAACTAAAGGAGGGTTTAGGGTCATCTGATCTTCACAGCCAGTCTGCTTCCTATTCTACTTTTCATCACCCTAAGAACCACAAGAAAGCCCACAGTCTGAGACTGAACAGCTATGTAGGGAAATGTATGATGCTAATAGGTCTTTAATATTACCGTTTGATCACTCATGAGTAGTTTTCCAGAATGTAAATGATAACAGAGACGCGGGAGGTTTCGAATTTTTATACTAAGCAGTCATGCATATTTGTTTAATGTGTTTGTTGAAGGCCACACTGATTAAAATGACTCAAAGGTTCCTTGCAGTGTTAATGGAGGCCAGTGTAATGCCATCAGGTTAGTCACCATGTTTCTGAGTTAAATACAGTAACTTTAATTTAATCTGAGTTTAGCAGCAGGAAGCAGGAGTCATCTTTCCCTTTGTCTTTAAAACATGTCTGTAATTTAACTAACTGACTTGTGTATCTGGTTGTATTGCTAAATATAACTAGGCATTACCTGCAGAACAATGGAAATGCATACAGTGCTCTCGTGTTATACATTCTTCCCTTTGGCAGTGAAAATAATTGGTCCCAGCACAGAACCCTGGGGAACTCCATGACTAACCTCTGAGTGAAGAAGGCGTGCCATCCAAATAACTTGGATTTTTCTGAATGACGTGTTCCAGTTTCAATAATAAAAATCAGTGTAATCTGTAATAAAACTGACTGCTTCATGCAAACAAAGTTGGTTTAGGCTGAGAGAAGCTAATTAGTAACCGTTGCTGCTGTAAATGTTTTACAGCCATTTCTAAAGCTGGAGCTGATGTGTGACTTTTGTGCTGTTGGATAATCATACAGTTATTCATCTGTTGTGAATGAATGCTGCTCACTTTAGCAGCACAGTGTCAGAAGTTATTCTGTTTATTTTAGAAATGGCTGTTTAACCCCTCCCTCCTTTTGTATCTGTGGCTTCTGTACTTTCACTGTTTTTATTTACATGTGACAGAAAGTTGCTTTACAAAACCAATCCAACAGGTCACACAGTCTGCGGTTTTTTTGGGCAGTATGCAACAGGAATGTGTTTTTTACTCTCTCAAACCAGTAAACAGGGTCTGTGTTCCAGATCAGTTTCATGTCTATTTATAGCTGCCCTGCTCGGCCTGGCAGCATGTTTGTAGCCGAGTCATGGCCAGGTATGAGTCTACAATGACCAGTTATCAAACACATCAGGTCTGCTTTTGAGTGTCAGACTCTAGACCTGCAGGTCCACATTCTTCTTCTCTAACGACACAGATCCTTCCCGTCAGCCTGGAGCTGCACGGAGGAGGCGGAGGAGGCTCACCTCCACATTTTAAACTGATGGTGTAACTGCAGGTCACATGGTTGTTCATGGATTTACATTTTCTTCACTATAGTTTTCAGTAAGAATTTACAGAAGACCTGAAAGTGAACTTGGACAGTGACCATAAAAGAAGCTCCAAACATCCCTCCGACTCAATCTGCACATTTTCAGGTTCAACTAATTTTACATCCGAGTCTACAGAACCATCCAAATCTTTCTGTGAAAAGTTTGTTGAGTTTGCACTCACATTTTGATTGATTGATCATACTTTATTCATCCCGAGGGAAATTGGGTTAAGGCTGCCAGCTGTGCCAGCGCCGTCTTACCCATCCGACCATACATACATTACAAACATCACATGGGGAAGACAGGTCAGAGGGGTATACATGGAAAAGCACAACATGAGGAAAGATAAGGAGAGAAAAAATAACTCCCCCCAGACTGAGCTCCAACAGGGAGATCAGTTTGAGAACAAAAATTTTAGACAGAGTAGTCTAAGGAGCTGGGGGAAAAAAGCGACTGGACTTCAAGTTTCTTGAAGACATTTCATCCAAGAAGCTTCTTTGGTTCTAACACCAATTGGTGGAGAGTCCCAGATTATTAAGGCTTACTGGGAGTGTCCCTAAGAGGGTTGTTGACCGACTATTGATCATCTGAGTCAAGGTGTGGAAATGGGTGTAGGTCATTATCAGCCAAGGTTTCAGGCTAACCCATTGTGAGACCATGCCTCACCCTGTCATGTGATTTATTGAGTTCAAATGGCCCAGGATGCGAGTGGGCGTTAAGGCGTCTGGGAAGGATCTCAAAACTGGATTATAGATGGCACAGTGGGTGTCATAAGCCCCGCCCTCTGTTCAAAGATGGTTGTTCACAGTGGACACAGATGCTTCTTTCACTCCTCTTTCAAACCATCTGTCTTCTGTACAAAATGTAAACATTGGTATCCTCAAAAGAGTGACCTTTGACCTTTATATGCAAACTGAAGAAGCTGCTTCTTGCATGAGAGGTGAAATGTCTTCAAGAAACTTGAGTCCAGTCGCTTTTCTTTCCAAGCTCCTTAGATTACCAAGACCTGGATACTAAGAACCTTCAGACAGAGCTTTTCTAGTCTTACCGACCACTCGAGGCGTTTTAACGCCAAGTCACATTTGAACCATAGAGCACATCTACCTTACATCCATGGCAATCTAGAATCTCCAGTTAAGCTAACAAGTGTTTGGACTGTAGGAGGAAGCTGGAGTACAGACACAGGAAGCACACACCGACTCTCCATCTCACCAGGATTCTGCCCAAATAAAGGAGTTCGGCTGTGAGTGTTAGTATTTTAAGGCAATCTCCATGAAGTGGGGACAAAATGGTTAAAAATGTTCTGTGCTGTGATTTTAAAGCTTTATGTCTGTTAATTATAGAAAAAAAAATATAAATAAATCACTGGCCATTATTGCAAATATTTCCAAAGGAAGAAGCACATCGTCCTCTTCCAAAAAACAAAACGGTGAAGAAAAAAAAAAAGGATTGAGGTGATGTTTTAAAACTCATACATTTTAATTTCTCCTGGTTTTTATTTTTGCCTGCTTTTTTAACCTAACATCTTAGAGTGGACAAGAATGGCTTACACACATGCACACGTCTTAAAAAGAGTGTGGAACACCGGTGCCTTACTCCTCCAACTTCCCCCCTCTTGGTCCTCATTGATTAGCATCCTATTGACCCACTGGGTCAAAATGTACATGCTTCCATTATGCAGAACTGTGTCATCACGGTATTTATTATTATGCAAAACCAAACAGGAAAGGTTGAAGAACACTCCACCTTTTCTAATTTGAATCAGCTGGATTAGATGCTCTGCTACAAACTCTGTGAGGGCAGAGACGGTAACCATGCAAAGGATTCACTCCGAGCATGTGTGCATGTTCTTGGGCTGCACAATTAATCAAATCTAAATCTCGATCACGATTTTGGCTTCCCACAATTAAACTAATGTGATCGACCAATACTAAAAAGCGTGCTCTGCCAATATAATGCAAAGCAAAAGCAAATGACGCCCAATACGGTGCCTGATGACATGGCTGCATGTGCCAATGACAGCTGTTCCCTGTTCCAGTCTGTATGAGAAACAACTGTTAAAAGACAGATTTACAACAGCTTGTCAAAACAAACATCAAATGTCTGACACAGCAGGAAGTGAAGAGCTTGCCCCCTGAAGGGGATCATCATCCATTGTTTGGAATTACTTCAGATTTGGGGCAAGTGACGTTAACCTGGAAAGAATCACATACAAAGAGTGCTGCAGAGTTGTAACACAAATAACACACAACTGCCTGAACACACAGGCCGAGAAAAACAATGCAGTGGTTGCAAATGTGACTCGTCCAACATCAGCTCGGATGAGTCTGTACAGTGCATCGGCTTATCAGCGTATCCATCCAGCTCCCACCAGCCAATCACATAAGAGTCCAGTAAACACGGGGAGTAATGAAGGCTTTGGGAAGACGTTGAGCTAATTGGACGCCTGATACGTTATCCTCTCTCTCTGTTCTTTTGTGGCAAAACCTGACAGGGGAAATTAGAAGAGGCCCCTCAGCTGTTTTGTTCATGTTCATCGTGCAGGTACCACAAATGGAGCGAAACCTTTACTAGGAGACGCTCTCATGCCAGGTCAATAAACACCTCGTCTGTCTGCAAAGAAGTTCTAATTGACAGGAACGTAGCATGACAGAAAAGTGAAAGTGGTGCCCGGATGACTTTCTGTTTTATTTAATTTATTAATTTTATTAGAGCAGTCATCTGTCTGAACTGGTTTGGTTGAGGAGAAAGAGGAGAAGGCGAGACGTCACGCACCGCCTAAACTAAATGAAGTATTTCCAGTAATGACAAAACATATGTGGAGAATCTTGTGCTGTGTGTGCCAAATGCAAGACGGGACGAACTCAGACGATGCCCAGACTGCTTCCGCCGACACTGTTCATGTGCAAACACAGCTTTACACTCGATTTAAATAAACACTGCTGCTAATTTACTTTGATCCTCTTTAAAGCTGACACTGAGCATATGAAACAAAACTCATCAACAGCCTGTTGTGCAACTGCTGCCTACAAATTTTAGGAAGGAAGCGCCTGTTCAGCTCTTATCAACACATTGCTTTTAGTATTACATCCGTCCATGCATCCATCCAGGCTTATCTGCTGTTTACAGGTCCCACCCTTTTCCTCCAAAAACCAGGCAGTGAAGCAGGAGGAGGCGATGAAATAAAACCAGCTTCGTGCAGCACAGATGTGATGGCTGTGTACCATTCTCATTATCTCACTGAATCTATCAAGGAGGCGGAGAGCTGCCTCAGGTCGAGCCCTGGGGCAAGATGGGAACAATTAGGGGGTCAGTGGAGGAATGTAATCTATAAGGACCAGCGTTCTCTGGTGCTTATCTGATGCTCGAAATTCCAGCCGGGCTCCGACCGCCTCGCGGCAGGCTGGTGTCGGGCTCACGTGATGGCTATGAATCTTTGAAACTGAACTTAATTTTTTAAAAAGTGAGAAATCAGCACTAGTGTGGAAAGAAGCTGGAGAAACACAGTGTAGAACATGTTCAAACAAAGACTGCTGAGCAATGATTGCTTCATCCTTCTTTTAATAACTGCAGAGGGAAAAAGAGCAAAATGTGACGTCAATAAGATGGATGAAGGCAAAACTTCAACCTTTCAACTATTCACAATAATAAATATCTGAAAGTCTGTACCTGGCAGCTCACACGGATATACTTCTATTGTCTTTGCGTGCAGCGCTGTAACTTCTCACCTTCCAAACCCAAATCACTATTGAATGCTCGTAGTTACTGTAGTCTGATTACTGTCTAAAGCGGCACAGTTCCATTTCTTCTACATTTTTTCGAGCATTAACAGAAACATGAGGAGTTTCTCAGATTGAACAAGTGTGGCTCTAAAGCCTCCATCGGCTTCTAGAAGTTACGGGTCCCATTTCCTTGTGTGCAGCTATGACCACGGTAGCTCGAGGCTGAAGCTTGTGAGAGCTGTTGATCGCTTGAAAGCTGGAAATTTGTCCTGGAAAACTACTTGTGCATTTATGGCAGTCGGGTTAAGACAGATGAGGGAACCATGAGATTCATCATCAGTAAATTGCTCTTGTGCCGCTGACTGGATGGACTAACCATTAAAACACATCTTCAGATATGTCATCGTCATGCTTCGGTTTCACTGTTAAAGCTGTGTTTGCACTGCGGGGACTAGGAGGCTTTGGAAGAGCTCAGTGTGTTTCCACTGCCGGGACTCTGTTCTTCACTGGCAAAGAAACCGCTTTACAAAATAAATGTCTGAGGGAATTATTATCTTAAGGTTCTGGAACTTTTTGGGTCAGCCTTGCAGCTCGAAACGCTCCTGATTGGTGCTCACCACTATTATTAAAAATGAAAAAAAATATGTAGTTGTAGCTAATGCGTTTGTTTACTATGCTGTGGCCTTACAGCAGCATGCCAAACATGGACTGAAAATAAGGTGTAGTAGAGTCGTGCACAAAAATGACATGTGTGACTCATCTGGAGTGGAAATGCAGACAACCAAAGGCCAAAGGTGAACAAGGCACCTGGGACTAAAGGTTCTGAGAACGCTGGGTTTTATGGCAACTTCCATTCTTTTGTGTGTGTTAACACCAGATGAAACAAGGTCTAAATTAAGCTCCAAGTTTTACCTCCAAATTATTCCTGATCCAACTTTCTTTCATAAGTACGTGCAGTTTCTTGCCAGGGCTTGCAGCTCTGAACATTTCTGACTGGTTGAGTTATTTGGAGCTTTTTCAACTATTTTGTCAAAGACCATTTAAAAAATAAATAAATACTGAAACTACAACATGGAGCTACAAAAGACAGATGGAAATGACCACAAAGTCCAAGCTTCATTAGGCTGTAACAGTGAAGAAGAAATCCACGGGTACAGACAGTTGTGAGCAGCTCTTTCTTGGTGTGTGAAAACAATGCAACTTTAATTCAATTCCAATTAAATGCAGCGGAACTTTATATAGCAGCAAGCAAACAATACCTCAAGGTGCTTTATTTTGAAAGGTAAAGACCCTAAAACAATAGAGAGAAACCCGTAACAACCAGGCGACCCATTATGAGCACGCATTTGGCGACCGTGGGAAGGAAAAACTCCCTTTTAATGGGAAGAAACCTTCAGCAGAACCAGGCTCAGGGTTCTGCTGCGAATAAAATACTTATTATAAATACCTGTGTTAAAAACCTTTAAAAATTAAGTAAAGACAGAATGTGAAGAAAAAAGATGCTTTTTTTATGAACAAGGCTGCACTTTAGTGTAATACCACTTTTCACCACAAGGCCGTAAAACGAGTCGGTATATATTTTAACGAAACATGTAAGAAGACCTAAATGTCTGGAAAAAAAGGCAGAGCTAAAAGAAATAAAGAAAAATAAATAAATATTTGACTTGTAATAAACCCCTCCTGACAGTGGACTAATTAAAACTTGCAGAGTGTCATTACAAAAGGCAGCTTTAAAAATAGCCCTTGCTTTTCTTAATAAGTCAGGTAAATAATGACGTTCTCAAGGAGCTTTAGTACGAGTGAAATCAAAGATGGCGACTTTAGCGTCTTGGAAATTTTGTGGAAATTAGGCTCGTGTACAGCGGTTGTCACGAAAATCATCAGCCTCAGAGAAATCGCTGCTCTGAAGTTAGCCTATAAGTTTCCACAGCTTCATAGTGCTACCTAATGTCAGACAGTCCCACAACACTGGCACCATCAGGGCTCACTGAATTATAACACTGCTGCTAATCTTCATTTAACAGGCTGCAATTAGAAGCTTCTCGTATTACAGCCCATCATAAACTCTGTAGCCAAAAGTCATTTAGAAGTTTCTGACAGTCGCCCATTAAAATTAATCTCATTTCATTTTGACTCTTAAACCAGACACTGCTTTTGTCAGCGATGTTACGCAATCACTTTATTGTGGCGTGTACTTCAGACTATCAGAACTGTGGAATGTGTGCTTACATGTAAAATGACTCACTGTAGTGTAACAGCATGCTGACATAATGCTGAGTGAGCCTGAGTGACATGACGCTGCAGTCACTTCCTGTTTGGAAAAACAGACTCCTTAGCACAAAGCAGCATCATTAGTCACCCAAGCAACAGGAAACAGGACCACAGAGCTTATTCCGCTTTTCCAAACAACAACGCATTAAACTCACCATTTCCAGCCACATTTTCAACTCCCTGACAGAATGGACCATTGTGAAGTGGAGCAACACGACTTTTCACGATAATTTCATGAGGCAAAACTGCACATACGATAGCTTCAAAGGGCAGGAAGACTACTTCTTCATTTTGAATCAATCCAGTTTTATTTATACGGTCCCTGTTCACAACAGTCACCTGCAGACACTTCCCAGTGATACAAATGTTCAGAAGATCCAGTATGAGCAGCACTTTGTGACAGTGGGGAGGAAGAACTCCCTTTTAACAGGAAGAGACCTCTGGCAGAACCAGGCTCAGGGAGGGACAGCCATCTGCTGAATCAGGTTGGGTGTAAGGGGAAAGAGAAGCAACTGCCCCTAATCTTAAAAGCCTCCTGAATCCAAACTGGGACAGGTTCCATATGAGAGGGGTCTGTTCCCTACAGGTCTGCCTCCCATTCTACTTTCAGAAACGCGGGAACCACAAGTAAGCCTGCAGGCTGAGAGAGAAGTGCTCTGTGGGGATAATAATTATTCTGCGAGGTCTTTACAATATGACACAGCCTGATCATTCAGTTTGCGAGGGAAATAATAGGACACTGTAAAAAAAGTGTCCAAGTTTTGGACCCTTTCTGTTAGTTTTTTTCCCCTACAGCTTTCAGGCATTAAATTGAGATGACATAAAATGGTCTTTTTGCTGAAAGACAAACGATTTGGTCTTAAACCCGTGATGAACACAGAGTCAGCAGGGTTCACCCTTTAGGGAAGATAACCAAGTGTACAAAATGTTGTTGACATTTCAGTCTGAACGCACAGGATGCCGAGTGTTTTGGTTTTTTCCTTTGAGACTTCCCAGTGGGGTCATTCAGGTCTACCTTCTGTCCCCGGAATAAACCTGGAGTTTGAGTTTGTTAATTTGACCTTTTTCACTTAGCTTACCTTCACTGCACCTGCACTTATTCAGTTCCTAACCTTTAATCTTTTTGAAGGCACATTATGTGTTTTTATATTGCCTTCTGCGCCTTTTCCATCTCGACTTTATTTTGTCTCAGGTTGTAGCTGAATGCCTCTGCTGTGAAAATAACCCTGCAGTGATGTTGAGCCTTATTGATTATGTTCGGATCGATTCTGACTCCCTGACAGAGAAAGGGGGCTTGGGACTAAGAAGGAAAAAGCTCACGTGGAAAATCAGACTGAAAAAAAGAGAAACGGATACAAGTGTAATTAAAACGTTTTCTACTTTAATGAGGAGGAGGTCAATAAAGTCCTGTTTCTCTCACACTTGTATTGATTTCTGTATTAAATGTGTAAAAGGAATAACAGCTGCTATCCTGTTGAATGACTCGTGTTTTCGGCTCTAACTCGGACACACCAGGCTGTATGAGTTTAAATGGAGTCCGGTTTTTGGACTGCAGCAAACATCATAAACGCCTCTTGGACACCTGAAGACTTTCGGCTGACTCGGATAATTCGAGGTATTTAAAACTTATTCCCACCCCAGCCTCTCTTGTCCGGTCCGGTTTAGCAGGTTTCCCCGTAAAGGTTTAAGCTCCCCAGCAGGACTGGCGTTAACCAGGTAGTCCCGTCAGTGACCCACCTTCAGCGGCGGCTCCAGCAGCTTGTGGATCCCGGCGATCTGCTCGCTGAGCGGCAGGTTCTCTTCCAGGTTCACCGTCGGAGGTCTCCGAGGTTCGGGGAAGTTTGTGCAGATAAACGGATCCGAGTCCTCCAGGTACTGGACCCGGCAGACGATGGAGGCCATGGCCGTGCGCCCGTGACCCGACTGCGGCTGTAAAAGTGCGAGCTGTCGGCGAAGGTCCGTCCTCCGCTGGAAGAAAATTTAAATGAGAGGAGAAAGTGGTCAGCTCCACATATATATCCGCCACTCACTTCCGGCGCCTTCAAAGTAAAACTAAACCTTAAAAGAAAAACTCATTATTCAAAAGAACACTTTGTTGATGAGGAGATTATTTCTTATTTATTTCTTATTTTCATCAGATCTGGATTAGGTTCTTAGTGCATATCAGTGAACTCACCCTCCAATCTGCTCAGACCCCCCTAAGTTACCCTTATGAGATCACACTAAAAGACCAAGTTTTTTTTTTTTTTACTTAGATTGAGGCATTTGAATGGTACTTTTATTGTAGTTAAAATTATACACAAAGGTCTGACAAAGTATACTTCAAGATAACCAGATAGCAATACAAGACCCACTTCAGGTAAATCCTAATCTCAGTATTCACTGACCGTTAGTTGGACTAGTCACACTGATAACTTGTCTTCTTGTTTGCAGCAAATGCTGCATTTTTTATGCAGACTGGTGGTTTTTGGTGTCAACCAGAAAATAGTCCATCGGGTTGTGCCAGAGACCATCATAAGGTTTAGGATGTCGCTGCGGGGTGGCACGCGCTCTGTGCGATTGGCTCAGTCTGTCATGATCTTTATTTCTTTATGATCCTTCTTTATTCAGACAAGCACAGAGGTTCTGTCAGACTGATCACATGTCCTCTATGCTGAGTATGAGCCTAGTATTGGCTTCTGCATGACAACAGTCGCAGAATACGAGGTGAACTGCTTTTAAAATTCATTCATGTTAGTCAAGCTTTTCAGCAAGTTTTTAAAAGTTATCTGCACATTAAAAATGTTTAGTGATTCTTTGTGAAGGCAGGTTATGTGACAGAAGCTGAGCACATGTGGTATTGTAGTTTATGTTGTTTACATATAAGAAAACATATGTAACCAATCAAACTGTCACGGGCAGAGCTGATGGATGAGCATGCAGCTCCTGGAGCCTCGGGGTGCAGTACGTGTGTTAGGCTGCTAATCCACATTTTTACTAACCGCTCCATCCTCACGAGGCCCGTCAGCAGAGCCGTTTGTTGATCAGCAGCGTCCTCTGGTGGCTGACTGACTGTAGTACAAAGATTTTCAATGACACATTAAAGCTTTTTGTTTTTCTAGCTAGCTTAAAGAGTGATGCCGAAAACTGTCATTAGGAAATTAAAAAAATATACACCTGCAAACACCTGCGCTTTTTCTCAGTCATAAATACTGCTTAAATCCCCACAAAGAAGCTGGACTCACTGTTTTAACCCCTAGGGATACAGATGTATAAATGTTCAAATGTATATCAAATACTTCAGCAACCCCCCCCCAAAAAGAAAAAAGAAAAAGAAAAGAAATTTCCTTTCAGAATATTTCGTTTTAGAATTCATGTTGCTGAAAAAAAAAAATCAGAATACTTTATTAATCCCTAAGGAAATGATGTAAAGCTACACACAACCTACATATGCACACTGTCATAGTCAATCTGACATCCAAGGTATAATCTTACCATAATCATTGAAGCATAAGTATGTATGTCTTTTCCCTAACTCCTGCTAGAGGCATCAATCAATCTGGATTAAACTTTATCAACATCTATGAAGCTTTCAGGAATGATTTTTATGTCACTCACATACTTACAAGTTATATAAATTATGTGCAGTAGCTGATCTTAAAACAAATGGCAACATTACATCTATGTTAAACAGTTTTTAGCGCAGTGGGACTTTGACACAATTGTAACTAAATGTTTGTCAGACAGTGATGCTAACAGTGCCTGTAACCCATCACTTTGTCTTATACAATGAGTATGTAGCTTGAAGAGAAGAAGAACAATAAATACATGTTTATTATTCATTTATTTCCTGTTTATAAACAGAAATTTTCATCACCTCATCATATACAGTATTATAATGAAAATAAAAAAAATAAATTATAAATGATCATACATGTCCATCTTTTTATACATGAGCAAAGCAAAGAAGCACTGCTGGCCTGGCAAACACACAGGGTGCTTCTTGTATGATACAATGATATCATGGGTATAATTACAGTTTATGCTTCCATGGTGGAGTTCACATGGTTGGCTCTACATTGTCTGACAGGTGAAATGTTCTCTGGGCAGTTCACACTGCAGCACTCATAGTTTTATGCGTTTCTTCCGATTCTTATATCAGTGACTGATGTGTGGAGCTCTACTTGACACGCCACATCCCAGTAACATGGAACAGTGAGAGACTCTCTATGTACAAACTGCTGCTGCTTCGACCTCTGTGGATCTGTGGACTCAGTTCATCTTCTCTCAGCACATGCATTACCCCATTTACCAAAATGGCAGCCATCTGTGGAGAGAAGAAGAAACACTGAATACGTGTTTATGTGCAGCACATCCAGTATAAAATACAGCAGAGACTCAGATCTCTTCAGAGCAGCAGTGGAGAGGCTGTGCAGTGTAGCTGGCGCTCTCTTAGTTCTTTATGTTAACATGTTGGTGTGAACATGCTGAGCTTGAAGCTCACAGACCTGCAGATGCTTTTAGCATCAAGTCTAATCAATTTCATGAAGTAAACTGAGCGCCCCACAGGCTTCATTACTGCACAAATTCGTTAGTGCGGATAGACATACACAAATATGATGACAGGTCGTCAGCAGGGAATCTAGTCTAGTCTGTGGCTACCAAACAGAGTGAAATCAGATGCGATACTCTGAGAGCGTAATGAATGAGGACTATCTCTGTACATCTTGTAGGGCTGTCAGCTGTAACCGAGCTTTTGTTGGCGTAGGCATGAACACAACATAAGGAGGCAGTGCTACATCACAGAAAGTGTCTGACTGGCTCATTGAGTTGTCTTTTTGTCTGAAACCTGTCTTCACTCTCCTCACAGACCTTCAGGGAAAGGTTGTGAGAGCCTGTACACACTTTTACAGGAAACACTGGATTTGGTACAATACTGTTCAAAGCAACTGGCTCCAACCCTTTACTGACCTCAGAGTCTCTAGTGTAAAGTCTGGATGCTTCACAAGATCAACCAGCTGTTGCACGCCTGAATTGTGCAGCTTGTTTCCTCTCAGGTCCAGCTCTCTCAGATGGGAGGGGTTGGACTTCAGAGCTGAACTCAGAGAAGTACAGTTGATTTCTGCTGAGCTGCACCAATGCAGTCTGAAAGAATAAAGACATATAGATAAAATGATTTCCAGTTCAGTCACAAGATGGTTCACTGAGACTGTCGTGTTAAAAATGTTCTAAAAAGGCCCCAAAATTTAGATTAGTGCCATCAATATATTATTATCACTGCAAATATAATACTCAGAGTCAACATGTTCATATCTATAGAAAATCTGAAAGTCAGAATCACACCTCACAGATAAATTTGATCAATCTATAGATCACATTTGATGGTACAACAGTGTGAACAGATAATGTTTGTAGGCTTTGTTAACAGGAGAACCTTATTGAAATTTCTTTATATCTTTACCAACTATTTTCAGCTGTTTTAAGATGTATATGACTTAGCTACCTCTTTGCCACTCTGAACTGTGCCGTCCACACATATTTAGTTCTATTTCAATTCAGTTTCATTTATATAACACCAAATCACAACAATATTGCCTCATGGCACTTTATACTGTAAAGTTAAGACCCTACAGTAATACAGAGAAAACCCCCCAAATCAGATGATGCCCTGTGAGCAAGCACTATGGCAACAGTGGGAAGGAAAAACTCCCTTTCAACATGAAGAAACCTCTGACAGAACAAGGGGTCATGGAGGGGTGACCATCATCTTTTGATGTAAAAGGCTGGGTGATATGGAAAAAAATTATAACAAAATAATTTTTTCCAAATCAATCGATATTAGTATAGATCATGATATAAATCAAATCACTAAATCTTTATACTTTATATTGATTCAGTCCTAACTGGCACAAGTTCATTTTATATATGTAATATAGCTGTAATCTAGTTTTATTTCCTGAAGATATGGACACAACAAAAGCAACTGTCTGGTTATCAACTCAAACACAAGACCACAGCAAGCTTCTGGTTGAATGTGACAGCTTGACTTAAGTTATTATCACTGTTCTCCTCTCAGTTGTACTCATGAAAGCCTGCAGGTTTACAGGAAATGCCGAAGGGTTGATACTAACTTCAGTTCAGTGTTCCTGAAAACTGTGTGGACCGACTACCATCGTTTACTGACCTCAGAGTCTCCAGTAAACAATGCGGACTCTTCATGAGATTAGACAGCTGCTTAACTCCTGAATCCTCCAGGGTGTTGTGACCCAGGTCCAGATGTCTCAGATGGGAGGGGCTGGACTTCAAAGCTGAGCCCAGATAAGAACAACTGGTTTCCGACAATTCACAGCCCCTTAATCTGAGTAAAGAATAAAATGTGGAGATAAAATAATTGATAATCCAACCAGATGTGTTCAGGTTCTAAATGTGAAACTCAAGAATAATTATTCCTAACCAATAAGCTTTTTTGATTTTAGTAGCTTTCTGTAATTATGGACTGTTATCTTATCAGCTTCTATCCACTTTTTTTTTTTTTTTTTTTTTTTTTAGCCTGCAGTAAATTATTTTATTTACAGCATCATCCTGTATACCTGAGGGAGTGCAAAATAAAACAAGTCAGTGCTGTACATGTGTCAGAATCATATGAGACAGTAGATATTTATCACAACTGAGTTTACATGAACTGTGAATATCAAGATATCGAGCAAACAACATAAAAATCGCATAAAGGACATCTTCTGTCCTTTTCTGGAAATAAAGGGAGGTTCAGTATCCACAGTCATCTTAACTGAGCAAACAGACCTCTTGTAAATGACAGAGGGGCACTTGCGTGTTGGAGCGTGACTGTTGTGAAGGTTTCACTTTCATTTATTTTATTTTATTTTATTTTATTTTTTTTTTAAATATTTTATTTTTTGTTTTTAAATTAAACACAGCATGCTTATACAGATTCAACTGAGGACAATTACTACATTTAGCCTTTGTGAACTTATAAGCATGAAAAAAGAAACAGATGAAAGAAAGAAAAAAAATTATAAGAATATTAACTAACTAAAGAGTAAAATAAAATAAGAAAATTCACGCGGAGTGTGAGGCATAAATTATGATCAGTTAATTTTTTAAAAATTCTAGAAATTTCTAGAAACAAATTTCCCACGTGTGGGACTAATAAAGGTTATCTTATCTTAAATGGCTGCCAAATCGTACAAAAACTCGCCAGTTTCCCCTTTCTATCAAATCTTATCTGTTCCACCCTGGCCACAGACACTTTTACCGTGACAGACCGCCACGGTAAAAGAATAAGTTTCTTTGCAGCCAGCATACCCATTGTAATTATCTGTTTTTTTGAAAAGGAAAAAGATTTGATTGATGCAAATGATCCAAGTATAGCCAGTGTACTATGTAGTGGTACTTTTTTCTCAAATTGGTTTGAAAACCACGTAAAAATCTGGCTCCAAAAAGCTTTCAAGACAGAGCAATGCCAAAATAGATGTGCAAGGGAACCTTCACCGATATTACATCTATCACATAAGGGGGATACAGAATTATAGATCCGGTTAAGTTTAAGTTTAGAAAAGTGTAATCTGTGAATGACTTTAAACTGGATTAGTTTATATCTGGCGTTTATTGAGCCTTTCTGAATATTGGACAAACAATTTGACCATTGGTCCTCAGACAGAGGAACACCGAGGTCTTCAGCCCATGTATTCTTAATTCGATCAGAATCAACTGGGATTGTAAAGCACTTGACAAACTGAGATATCAAATGTTTAAAATCTGCTTTCCGAATTATATCAAAGTAAGTATGACTTAGTGGCTTCAGTGGAAAGTCTGAAAAGTTTCATTGAACAAAATTCCTTATTTGAAGATAACGAAAAAAATGTGATTGAGGTAACTGGAACTTTTGTTGAAGTTGAAGGAAAGACATAAATTTGTCATCTATATACAAATCCTCAATGCATTTCAATCCCTTTTCCCCCCATTCTAAAAACACCCTATCCATTTTACCTGGTTTAAACAAGTGATTATGTATTATTGGCATTCTTACTGAAAAGTCAGGTAGTTTAAGAGATTTCCTAATTTGACTTAATATCTTTAAGGAGTGTTTAACAACAAAATTACGACTGATAGAATTATTAGAAGAACCCGTGTTAGAAAACAATAAGACCGGTAATGAGGCTTCAGATACTGTTGCTGCCTCTACCTGGAGCCAGATCGGAAGCTTATCATAACAGTAATCAGTAGGCGACCCCACTGCCAGTGCAATAGAGCTCTTGAATGTCTAAACACAGGGAGACCCAACCCTCCGCTGGAAGTATTTTTTTGAAGATGATATCCGAGGGGGTTTTCCTGCCCAAATGAATGAAAGAATCAATGAATCAAGCTGCTTAAAAAATTTAAGTGGCAAATAAATAGGAAGGTTTTGAAAAAGATATAAAAATCGTGGCAGAGACACCATTCTAATTGCATTTATTCGACCAATCAAAGACAGAGGGAGCAGTTTCCATTTTCTAATATTGTCTTTGAGCTTGTCCAGCATTTCCAAGAAATTCAATTTATAGAGAAGTTTGGGATTTTTAGAGATCTTAAGACCAAGATAGGTAAAAGATGTTGTCACTAATTTGAATGGGAGTGAGCTGAGAAACTTTGGGCATAGATTATCTGTTATTGGCATAAATTCAGATTTGTCCCAGCTTCTACCCACTTAATCCAGATGTCCTTACATAAGGATAATGAATTTAACAGATAAAAAAGTAAACTGACCTCAGAGTTTCAAGCCTACAGTGTGAACTCTTCACAAGGCTAGCAAGCTGTTTCACTCCTGAATCCTGCAGCTTGTTGTCACTCATGTCCAGATGTTTCAGATGGGAGGGGTTGGACTTCAGAGCTGAGACTAGAAAGGCACAACTCATTTCTGACAAGCTGGATGCCCTTAACCTGAATAAACATTATAACATCAGGTTTAGAATAAACTAAAAAAATCTAGTATCATCACAACTTCATATCATATTCATCCCAGTGTACAACTAAAACATGGTGTCTAACCTCAGAGTCTCCAGTCTGCACTGTGGACTCTTGAGAAAACCACACAGGTGCTTTACTCCCAAATCTTCCAACTCCTTGTTGTGGCTGAAGTCCAGAAGCTTCAGATAGGAGTGGATTGCATTCAGAGCTTTAGCCAGGGAAGAACAGCTGGTCCTTGACAAATTGCACCGAATCAGTCTGAATAAGAAAATAAATTATATACATTAGAATCACAGATAATTTGATCCAGGGTTTTACATGTGCATATTTACAGCATTACTGTAGTGACCCAAATCAAACTCTTCATCAAATGGCCACTGAAGTGTATGAAAAAAAAAAAACAAAAGCTGGCTCTGGATCAGTTCCATTCAAAGAAAATAAACAAAATAGGCCCATAGGTCCCCAACTGGTTGTGGCAGATGGCCGCCCGTCCCTGAGCCTGGTTTCTTCCTGTTAAAGGGGAATTCTTCCTTCCCACTGTTGCCAAAGAGCTTGCACAAAGGAGGTCATATGATTGTTGGGGTTTTCTCTGTTTTCTTTGTATTATTGTAGCGTCTTTACCTTACAATATAAAATTCTGCAAGGCAACTGTTGTTGTGATTTGCCTTTATATAAACAAACAAAATGGAACTGAATTGAATTGAATCAATTATGACTTAAAATTATGGCATTCACTGTGTAAGACACTTTTTGCATTGCTCTACTGGAGCTTCTGAGTATTATTTGAAGTAATAGTATACTGGGATGCCAACCTTGCAAGAGTATGGAAAAAGGAAAACAATAAAACAGTCAAGGTGACAAAGCTCAGTGTGTAAAACAGTAGTATGAAAGGTTGTGAAAACAGGCACTATACTGGCTGCAATGAAGATCTTAAAGGAGATTTTCTCTAAATGTAACAGGATTATGGCACCATAGCAGAAATGAAAAAGGAGATAAGGGATTATTCTGAAAGGGTGAATAAGCCAACCTGCAAATGTATTCAGCTGAAGATGAAATTACTTGTTGTTACTGAACAAAACTTATTATTTAATAACGTGATAATGTGTATAACTTGTAGAGAAGATAACAAGTGTATAACACTGAGCTAGTAAAGCGAATACCCCTCACAGAATACTAACAATAAAGTTTCTCAACCGCAGAGATAAGCTTGTAACAGTCACGATGGTGTGGTGTCTCTTTAAGACAATGTAAGGTCAGAAGTATGCTCCACTGCCCTCTGTGGAGTATGAGAGCAACGTGCTAGCACCTGAGTGTATGGACAGACACGGACTTCATATGTTTTAGCTCTCTAACAATTTGCAACGTTACGGGTTGTAGGAACACTGTGCTTCATGTATGATAAACAGTAGCCATTCAACCGGCCTTGTAAGGTTGATGAAGAGAGTGGGCATTAAAGGACAAGCACTGTGGAATTCCCAGTAAAAGTGTGGTCGTGAGTTTTTCTGACTGTCCTGCCAAGTGTTTCTACCGCTCCTCTCAACCACTGAGTACAACCCATGTTACAAGCTGGAGGCCATTAAATCAACTGGACTGAGAAAAGCTTTGAACAAGATGAAGGAAAAAAAGGGCAACAGTAAATCAAAAAATGGCACAGTAATGAATTTAATTTGTACAGTGTGTGCTAATGAATCTTATAAACCTTCTTTATAAGCTCCTCTTTGAGGAACAGACAGTCATTTGGATTTCAATGGAAATAAAATAAAAATTTGTTTTTAGACAAACTTTGAACAAATTCTGCAGACAGACCAAGATTTTGAATTTTACCTCAGAGTCTCCAGTCTACACTCCGGGCTTTCTAGAAAACCACACAGCTGCTGCACTCCTGAGTCCTGCAGCATATTGTCACTCAGATCCAGATGTTTCAGATGTGATGGGTTGAACTTCAGAGCTGAGCCAAGAGATGCACAACTGAACTCTGACAACCTACAGCCCTTCAATCTAAAGAAAGAATAACAAGAATCAAGAATCCAGTTATTGCACAAACACTTACATTTTTAATTGTGCAGTTCAGTATTACTATAAATAACCAGTAAGCTTTCCATAAATTAGTAGAGTGACCTTGTCCTTTTGCAATTGTGGTTCAACCTCCTGAACAATAACTCATGTCAACACAGATCAACAAACATGCTGCTGTCCTCAGTCAAGTCTTATAGCAAAATTAGTATCAGCTCACACATAAAAGCTGTATATAATACATATGATATATGTAGGCATTTGTCAGGCTAAAAAAATCCAAATAAACCTATCAGAAAAATAGTAGAACCTTTAGTTGCGGCCACATTAACAATCTGATATAGTATTAAAAATGACATAATGCAATTCTCAGCTCAGCAATAGCAAAAATTCCAGGAAGACTACAGAAGAGCGGATACTGATAGAATTCTTTCCCCCGTGAAGAAGATATGACTCACAACATTTACCCAAGTCAAGAACATCCTCAAAGCATATCTTTGTCAAAGTCTACACTCAAGAGATGCCTTCTATGTACAATGTACAAATAAAATTTACAACAGGGTGCAAACCACTGGTTATATTTAAGAACAGAAAGGCCAGATTAGACTGCCATAACACACAAAACTTGGCCATTGGCCCAAATCTTATCAAACTAAAGTCTGTGACCTGACCTCAGGTGCTCGAGTCTACAGTTTGGATTCTCCAATGCAGCAGACAGATGCTTCACTCCTGAATCTTGCAGATCGTTGTAACTCAGGTCCAGCTGTGTTAGATGGGATGGGCTAGACTTCAGAGCTGAGGCCACAACTTCACAGTGAGTCTCTGAGAGTCTGCAGCCACAAAGTCTGTAAGGACAAACATTACACTTTAGATCTACTTTACACATTTGATGACAGTTGAACATGTCCCACTAACATGTCAGCTTATCTTCTTTCTTTTAATTATTTTAATAATTGTTTAGCTTTAATCTGCAGAAGGGCCTTAAGTTGCATTCAGGCTGTGCACAGTCTGTTTACATGACCTGATTCTGCAATTGGCTCCAAAAAGTTATCATCTGGATCCAAATAACATTTTTACTGGCCACTGTGTTAATGTGATTTTTGTACTGGGTTACTCATTAAACAATTCCAGTTGTGAACGATTATCTTTGTTTGCTGCAAGAGTCATGTATGAATTTAGGATGAAATTTAAATGTTTTTCAAACTTTTGGTTAATGGTGTTCTAAGTGACAGATTTGTGCTTAGCATACACCTGGGTTCTATGTTTTAAACCACAGAAGTAATTTAGAGACTGGTGATGTAAACTAAGCATGTGAAATTGATAGTTAATATTAGATACTTACGTTCAAAGAGGGGAAATGGGTTACCATATGTTTTGTAGATAATCAAAGTCTAATGATTTTTAAACACTTGTAGGATGCTGAAATAAACTAAGGTGATAGATGTTAATCTGTCTGTGAATGGCCCTCGAGGCCATTGATCAATGGTCATGACAATTAATGATCATGAAACTGACCTCACGGCCCATTGTTAGTCAGTGGTGTTATTTCGCTCATTATGCAAATGTACTGTTTAGTACACTACGTCCAGATGGAATACCCTTACCTGGATGATTATATCATCAAGACGATATAAAAAAAATGAACCTACTTTGAATTATACTGTCTGAATTGTTAATGTTAATCACATTTGGACTCACCCAGCCTTTTTACAGTTCCTCACAGCTGGGATCAGTCTCCATTGTCCTTTCTCTGATGCATTGTATTTCCTCAGATCCAACTCATCCAGAACCTCCTCTGACATCTGCAGCATATAGGCCAAAGCTGAACAGTGAATCTCAGAGAGTTTCTTATCTGATCTGTTCTTTGACTTGAGGAACTCTTGGATCTCCTGAAGGACAGAAAGATTTTTCATCTCCATCAGACAGTGAAAGATGTTAATGCTTCTGTCAGGAGACATTTCATCACTGTTCATCTTATTCAGATTGTTTATGACTATTTCGACATTTTTTGGACTATTCTCCGTCCAACCCAGCAGACCTCCTAAGAGTCTCTGGTTGGACTCCAGAGAGAGGCCATGAAGGAAGCGAACAAACATGTCCAGGTGGCCATTTTTACTTCGAAGGGATTTTTTCATGACTCTCTGTAGAAAGACATCCATAGATGGGGAGCTGTTTTTGTATTCCCAATCTCTCTTCAGGAAGTCCTGGAGCACTTCTGTCTTTCTGTGGGTGAAACAGTAGAACAGATAGACTGCAGCCAGGAACTCTTGAATGCTCAGATGAACAAAGCAGTAGGCTGCTTTCTTGAAGATCTCACACTCTCGTTTGAAGATCTCTGTACAAACTCCAGAGTACACCGAGGCTTCTGTGACATCCAACCCACAGTGCTCCAGGTGTTCTTGGTAGAACAGGATATTTCCTTTCTCCAGATGTTGAAACGCCAGCTTTCCCAGCTTCAGGAGAACTTCCTTGTCAGCCTCTGTCTGCTCCTGTAGACTCGTCTTACGTCCCTCGTGGTACTTGTTCTTCTTCCTTTTTGTCTGAACCAGCAGGAAGTGTGAGTACATGTCAGTCAGTGTCTTGGGCAGCGCTCCTCTCTGTTCTGTAGTCAACATGTGCTCCAGAACTGTAGCAGTGATCCAGCAGAAGACTGGGATACTACACATGATGTGGAGGCTCCTGGATGTCTTCATGTGTGAGATGATTCTGCTGGACAGCTCTTCATCACTGAATCTCCTCCTGAAGTACTCCTCCTTCTGGGCGTCAGTGAAGCCTCGTACTTCTGTTACCCTGTCAACACATGTAGGAGGGATCTGATTGGCTGCTGCAGGTCGGGAAGTTATCCAGACGAGAGCCGAGGGAAGCAGATTCCCCTGGATGAGGTTTGTCAGGAGCTGGCTGACTGATGACTTCTGTGTGACATCAGACAGCAGCTTCCTGTTGGTGAAATCCAGTGAAAGTCTGCTTTCATCCAGGCCGTCAAAGATGAACAAAAGTTTACAGACGGCGAGCTTCTCTGCTGTGACCTTCTGTAATGTTGGATGGAAAACATGGAGCAGCTCCAGAAGACTGTACTGCTCATCTCTGATCAGGTTCAGCTCCCTGAATGAAAGCAGAACCACCACACTGACATGTTGGTTCTCCAAGCCCTCTGCCCAGTCCAGAGTGAACTTCTGCACTGAGAAGGTTTTTCCAACACCAGCAACGCCGTTGGTCAGAACCACTCTGATGGGTCTCTGTTGGTCAGGTAAAACTTTAAAGATGTCGTGGCACCTGACTGTAGTGTCATCATGACCCTCCATCTTGGAAGCTGTCTCCAGCTGCATCACCTCATGTTGAGTTTGGATCTCTTCACTCTGTCCCTCTGTTATGAAGAGCTCAGTGTAGCTCCTGCTGAGGAGTGTTCTACTTCCTGTTTCATCAGTTCCTTCAGTCACACATTCACATCTCCTCCTCAGACTGATCTTATGTTCATCTAAAGCTTCCTGCAGACCAACATCTGCTGAAAGATAAAAAACAATGAGACTAAAGAGAAAGAAAACTCCAACATAACACAAGAAGTCAAATTTTCAGAAATGAGTCTATCAGCAGATAGATGTTCAATCGTACTTTGTACTTTGCTTTCACTGGCTGTCTGCCATTTAGCTTTTGTTGTGGGGATTTTTCCACACTGGGGACAGAAGAAGTTTCCTGATGAAGCACACTGGTCCCAGTATGAGCAGACACACTGTTTGCAGAACCAGTGTCCAGAGCTGGTGGAAACCGGATCCTGACACAAAGCAGAGCAGGACAGCTGCTCCTCCTCAGGAACATCACTCGTCTTCTTTGCTCTAGACACAAATAAAAAATGAC
Organism: Oreochromis niloticus; assembly: GCF_001858045.2. NCBI lineage: Eukaryota > Metazoa > Chordata > Actinopteri > Cichliformes > Cichlidae > Oreochromis > Oreochromis niloticus. The sequence continues at coordinate 37,610,961 of NC_031965.2, forward strand.
TCAATTTTCTGATAAAACCCAAGTTTAATACCAGCGCTGGCTTACAGGGAAAATATTGTTTTTTAAATAAAAACATAAACATTTAATTTTACATTTAATTTTAACAATAATAATAACTTATAGACAGAGGGCTGGATCCTGTATCCTGGGTTCTGCTCTGTGCCTGGCACGTGTTCCTGTTACTGGACACTGGGGACAATTTTCAATGAGCAGATTTCATGTGCAGATAGATTCCTTCACTCTGAACAGAGCTGTACAGTAAAAGCTTTAAAAAGTGTTCACTCAGTCTGTAACCCAATCTCAGCATCACAGGAGCATGTGCTGCATTAATGATTCATCCAATCATCAAACACAGACACATGTTATAAAGAAGCTGAACATTCAGATGTCTCTGAAATCTGAGCAAATCAGATGGCTGCATCCCAAATTTCTTCTTTAAAGTGAAAATTTTAATGCTAAAATGTATGTAAGAGACTAGATTTGAAAGAAAACATCTTCCATCCATCCATCCATCCTCCTCCGCTAATCTGGGGCCAGGTCGCAGGGGCAGCAGCCTAAGCAGAGAAGCCCAGACCTTCCTCTCTCCAGCCTCCTCCTCCAGCTTGTCCGGGGGAACACCAAGGCGTTCCCAAACCAGCCGAGAGATAAAATCTCTCCAGCGTGTCCTGGGTCTGCCCCGGGGCCTCCTCCTTGTGGGACATGCCTGTAAGACCTCACCCAGGAGGCATCCTTGTCAGATGCTCGAACCACGTCAACTGACTACTTTCAATGTGGAGGAGCAGCGGCTCTACTCTGAGCTCCTCCCAAATGGCTAAGCTCCTCACCCTATCTCTAAGGGAGAGTCCAGCCACCATTCAGAGGAAGCTCACTTCTGCCGCTTGTATCCACAATCTCGTTCTTTCGGTCACTGTCCACAGCTCATGACCATAGGTGAAGGTAGGGACGTAGATCGACCGGTAAATTGAGAGCTTTGCTTTTACGCTCAGCTCTCTCTTCACCACAACAGACCGGTACAGCGTCCGCATCACTGCAGCCGCTGCACCAATTGGTCTGTCGATCTCCTGCTCCCTTCTCCCGTCACTCGTGAACTAGACCCTGAGATACTTAAACTCCTCCACTTGGGGCAGGATCTTGTCCCCGACCCGGAGTGGGCACTCCACCCTTTTTCGGCTGAGGACGAGAAAACATCTTCAAGTTCCTGTTCTCGTTTTTAATGCAGCTAAAATGCAACCTAATTCAGACCTTACAGCTAAGATGTCAGCTGGTGACCTGGTGGTTGTTAAATGCATCAAAGGATGGTGTTTTTAAGAGCCACTGATGGCTCACATTCATGTACCTTATACAGAAATGTAAAAGTAGCCTTAATAAGATGTTGGTGTCTATTAAGGACCACCATCGCTGTGAAATGCTCCCAGTTTTAATTCAGGATTATTTAAGTGTCACTGATCTAATATATCACTCAGGCAATCTTCCTCATAGATACATGCAGAACAAGTTGGTTTAAAGGAGAGACAGTCTCTTACTTTATGTCTGATGATAGAGGTTCATTACTGAAGTTTAAAGGCTCTCCTTTGGACCTGTCACTCTTCATAGATAAACACTTGTACTGCTTTCCTGGAGACTCGGGTGGAGCCTCATCTTTCCCCAGATCACTCATCTCCAGTCAGTCTGAGAGGAAAACCAGCAAAGGTTCATTTTACAGAGACAGAAATGAAAAACAAGCGAAAACCATGAGGAAAGTCATGCATGTTAATCTTTCATTGGTTTCATTTAATATGTCACGTGTCCTAATTTGTCATTGGAGAAATTGCTAATTTTTTCTTTTAACTGAACGTTTAGTGGGTGGTGGCGTCACTGCTGTTAGTAAAGGCCCTGCAGTATCAAAGAGGGAAATAACGAAACTATTTATTATTTAGGGAATTTAAACAGTTCTTTTTAGGGTAACCACAAAACAGATACAAGTTTACTTCAGACAATTAATCATCTTTATCAAGAAAAATGAAGCTACTCGATCCCTCTGCTGTTTACATCCACGGGAGGAGCTCTGCAAGCCGTTTATAAAATGTTTCAGTTTGCTGCTGCGACCTGTGAAACTTTAATGCCACTTTATTATTTCTCAGATTATTCTATTATTCTATTCTAACACGGCATAAATAATAAATGCACAATAACACTCACCTCGTTGTCCTTCTGTTGTGTAGACTGTAAAACGGAGTCTGAGCTCACAAACGCTTTCACTTTCACTTTCAACCTAACATTACTCCGCCCCCAGACAACGTCACAGATGTGTGACATCAGCTTCTTACAGAGAGATGAGCGCCTGTATTCGATTGAATACTACAAATATGAATCTAATAAGCTTGAAAGTGATGCTACTTGGCATTACACACAGACATCAGACCTCCGTGATTCTACACACATAACCACAGCTGCTGATGCTGGTTATAAAGTGTCCCTGTAGGCCCACGGTGGTTAGCTGTGGTTTGCAGTAATGACCAACAGAAAGTGAAGAAAAAGTGAAAATATCAGGATGAGCTGTTGCTGCTGTGACAGGAAGCCAAAAAATGGAGAAACGTTTGTAACTCAGTAGAACAAACTCATGTATGAAGTGAAATATGCTGCAGCTGTTTGTTGTAATAGTACAGTAAAGTAAAGCTTTTGTGGATCTGAACATCGCCTACAATTCCAGGTGCTGCCATTTGGCCTGGCACTTGCACCAAGACTCAGGTGGTCTCCTCAGGTGTAGGCTCCTCCCCCTTTACATCCTTTCTGTTTTGAAAACAGTTACAAGCTGCTGTGAAATGTCAAAGCTAAAAATTAAAAAAAAAAATACTGGCATATAAACTATATTAAATAAATTTAAAACAGAAAGAAGCACAAACAAGTGCAAACTATGCAGAGAACAGTATCTGTGCTCACTTTGCTGTTCTTTGTTTCTGTTGAACATCTGTCGATGGATTAGGCCTTCCACTGCTGGCTGATCTCAGCCCAGTGAGTGTTGATCAAAAGATCACTCCTCAGGAGCCACTTAATTTAAAAAATATGTAATCACTGAGCGAGAAGAGTCACCTGATCCAGATTCGTCCCATTCATTCTGGAATTTTTCTGACTTTTCAGTCTATGTCTGAGGCCTAACTTTATTACAGGCGTATATGTATTTATAACCTGTTTATTATCACTGTATTGCATTGCACTGTGCATGTCTTTTATTGGTGTTTAATTCAAAAATGCTGTATTGTTTTTGTGTAACTGGGTGAAGCTTCTTTTGACTGCTTCCTCATTCACAAAGGGTCACCACAGTGTGCAGTTCCACGTTTAAGCTGGATGACGCTGAGTTTGGGATCTTTCACTTTATGGGTGAACGTGTGAATCACTACAAATGACAAAGTTTAATCTTGTTTCTCTGTTTTTTAATTTTTTATTATTCTGAGGATGCTGCTTTCTGATACCTTCTTCAACATGTCTCAGTGCTCCAAAAGCAGCAAAATCTAAATAAATACAAAAATGTGAAAAAGTGGAGTTTGTGTTTGTTCCAGCAGGTGGCAGTGTTTCTGCACATTTCAGTGGTTGACAGCTTGCAGCGTGATTGCATAAGAAAAGTGATGAAACTGGTTGAAACACACACACACATACACAAGGACTTTGGTTATTTTAACTCGACTGTCAGTCAATCAGTCACAGCGACAGTGAGCAGTGACCCATGAAGGGACACTCACCTGGGTCTGAAAAACGTCCTGTCCCCAGTAAAACTTGTTTCCAGACAACCTCTGGTTGCATCTGTCCAGTCAGTGAAAACATCATTTGATCACATCATGGAGTGACTAGTTAGGAGGAGGACAGACGAGGAAATAAATAAGAATGGGAAATACTGTAAGTAGGAAGCGAAGCAAAAGATCAGAGTAAGGAAGGAATGAAGAGGTATGAAGGATGCAGTGAAGAGTGTGAGGAGGTAAGGGAAGAAAATAATCAGAAAGGGGAAAGACGTTTATAAGAAATGGAAGGAAAGTAATGAGGACGAGGGGTTATTATGTAAAAGCTGGTCTATAAATAGTTGTGCTTTTTACCCTCCCCTGTTTCCTCTTCTCTCTCTCACTTAACTAACCTTTGACCTCTGAGGCGAAAAAAGACATCCTGGCCCTGAAAAATTGGCCTGTTGTGGTTTTGGCTCTGTGGTGCTGGTTACTAGCTCTGACTCCATCAGCACAGCTGTTTCTTATTGGCTGCTTCTTCCTGAATTTCTCTGAGCTCCTTCCAGCTACACTGCAACACACAGTCACACTGGGAATACACCAGTTCAGCCGCAGACTCGTGTACTGGTAATGCAGCACTCCTAGAGGATCAGGTTTCTCTGTCCCTTTGGGATATGCTTGTTTGTCTGTTCTGGTTCCCGTTCTCTTTGTTTTCTGTACTAAAATCAACCAGGTGTGTTTCTGTCCAGTGTGGTGCACTGACGGAGGAGCGCTAACTGAGCTGCTCAGCTCATTGCACCTTCTACACCCAACATTTGGCTCCATTTGTTAGGAGGCAACAGTTAGATGTGAGAGAAATTCTTGTCTTTTATTAGTCAGTTACTGATTATTGATTATTGGGTAACCGAGCCTGTGCATGGACAGGATGGAGCTTGCAAACCAAGCTAGCTGATTAGTTGATAAGTTAGTGTTCCACCTTTATGTGTAAATGTGGTCACTTCTTTTTTTTTCTTTTTTTTTTACCTGTCCCGTTTGGCTCTTTTCCATCAGAATTATTGTCTAAAGGCGAAGACAGATGCCCAACGGACTTACTTTACCAAATGGACCATCCCAGCCTTGCCGTAATGGTCCATTTGATTCACCTTTTATTGTTTATTTTATTTTCACTTGCTGAATACGGGACAGACTTGACTGGAGGAAAGAAAGGGGAGAAAGAGAGAGGGAAAGAAAAACAGCGGGGAAGAGGGACGGGGAAAAAGGGCAAAAACCAACAGAATAAGCAGACAAAAAATACATATATCGATCACCTGGATCACCTGTTGAGAAAGAAAAAAGAAAGCAAGCAGAAGAAAACGAGAGTAATAGAATAAACAACATCACAATGATCTATGGGAATATGACAGTAAATACTAGATATTAAACATTATTGTGCAGCACGTAAGATCGACAGCGCACAGTGTGCTTTGAGGTAGGAGCCAAAAAGGGTGTAGTTTGTGTGTGTGAGCGCCCGTGCGTACACCTGTGAGCATGGACGCGCTTGTTTTTAAAAGGTTCCTTCATGTAATGATCTGCTAGAGGGTGTGGGGGGGCCACAGCCCCGTCCTCCAGGGCATGAAGCAGGTATGGAGGAGATCAAAACTCCAGACATCCAGAGGCCCCAGATGAGGGGTCACTCAGCAGCCGCGGAGCAGAAGCCAGGGGGGGTTGCAGTGACGTGCCCGTGAGCTCTGCCGGCAGCCAGCTGTGCCTGAGTGACTGAGCCCCAGGCCAAGAGGCCGAGGGCACCCCACCCCCGAAGTGGCCCGAGCGAGCCCCAGGCTCCATGCCCCGATAAGCAGCCGCCAAGGAGTGAGCCGGTGTGTGCCTGGGCGCCCATCCCCGGACACAAAGAACCACCAACGCACCGATGTCTGGGGGCGTCGGCCACCAGCAGGGGAAGTGGTGGGGGGAGATAGGCCTCCAAACCTTGGATGTGGTCACTTCTAAACCTGCCCAAAAAACGTCCAAACTGAGTCTTCAAAACGGCCCTTTACACACCAAAAAAATCACTATATCCATCTTTTATATACAGGCTATTATTTATACTCAACTGCGGGTCAGCCTCAGAGGTTTTTAAAATAAATAAATAAATCAGAGTCGCCGACAAAAAATGATCACATCTGCATAGACGAAGACAACTGTCCCAGAGTGGCCACGACATGGATACTATCGGGAGGTACCACAACTCTCATTACGTGCACACGCTGCCATTTCAAATGACGGAGGGATCTCACCGTCTGAAATAATATTTAGCATCAGAGAAACTAATAAAGGTCCACAGGAGAGTGTGCGAAAGAGGCAGAAGAGGAGGATGAAGAAGGAAAAGAGAAAAGAGCTGAGGAGAGTATGTTGTGTGTAAGTGTGATCCTCGAAATCTGTAGATGACTATCTTAAGATCTAACTAAGACACGGACTTCGGGATGAGCTAGAGGCAGATTTGAGATGATGAAATTTACATTACTCATAACTTTGTGTTATTCTCTGAGTTTAAGCAATCAGCCTCAAAGCCCCACCTCGCAGTTTTTCACGGCCACTTAGAGGCATCTACTTTTTCTTCTCCCCCCAAAACAGTGTTCATTCCTGAACACCAAGAACGAGGCTGCTATTGTGTGTGTGTGTGTGTGTGTGTGTGTGTGTGTGTGTGTGTTTTAAGGCACATTAAGAAAATGAAGTTAAATTAGGAGATTAGACTCGTGGCCTGCTTGCAGGAGCCGCTTTCATAATTGCGCTTCGTGATATGTACGTTGTGCGCCTCTTCGACTACTAACTGACCTCCTGAGGTGCAACAATGACAGTAATCCACATATTGTTTTTATATCATCTCACGTCTGATCTGTGTTTCTGCTCTGTGATTGAAAATAATATCAGGCCGGGGCCTTCCCGTGTGGAGTTGGTTCTCTCCGGGTACTCTGGCTTCCTCCCACAGTCCAAACACATGCAGTTAGTGGGGTTAGGTTCTAAGCTGCCCACAGGTGTGACCGGAGTGTGACTGGTTGTCAGTGTTGGGGAGTAACGGAATAGGCTACATGTGACGTATTTAAAATACGAAATATGAGGTGGTATTCAGAATACGGTTACTTTGTTAAATAAATGGATTACACGGCGGTCTTTTCCTGTTTTCCAAAGTATTCAGAATTCGTTACTCTCATTGAGTAACGTAACGGAATACGTTACAAAATACATTGTGGGGCATGTAATCTGTAATTTGTAGTGGAATACCTTTTAAAAGCAACCTTCCCAACACTGCTGGTTGTCTGTCTCTGTGTGTTAGCGACAGACTGGCGACCTGTCCAGGGTCTCCCCCGCCTCTCACCCTATTACAGGCTCCAGCCCACCCGTGACCCTGACAAGGACAAGTGGACAAGAATGAGCTATGTATCGTGTGTTAGCTCCAGAAACGGTTTCTTTCAGTCTTGGTTATTTTTTCCTGCCTCCCTTTTAGTTCGTGCTCTTTTTTTTTTTTTTTTTTTTTAAATATTGCGGGTAAAATAGTTTATTCTGCCAGAATCAGACTGAGAAATGAGAATCTGCTAAAAAAGTGCTGATTTTCATGTTTATGCAAAACAATGACTAATTACTAAACATTCTGGAACACCGTAAACTGTATGTTTATAGAGCTTCTACGTTTCGAGGTTGTGATTTTGTTATAGCAGATGGAGTAATAGACTTAATTATACTGAAAAGTTTTTCTAATATTTTGCCCACTCCATTAACATAGAATAATGGGAGTTTATAACAAACAGAACTATTGTGTTTGGATTACACAACTGTACAGGTGTTCCTAATAAAGTGATCAGCGAGTGTAAATTCAGTGTTTGTGCAGTGATTTTCGGTCGGTGGGCACTGAAACGCTTCCTTGTGTAATGAAACTTTAATCTGTTGGTGCCGTCCGTGTTTGCTCAGCACGTCGGATTTGCTCACAGCATCACTGTTGTTTTTGGCAGCAGATTATCAGCTGCTGAACACTGAAGTGTCCTTAAACGCCCCACACATGGAATTTCATAACAGCTCCTGCTTGCCAAATCAACATAGAAGCATCAGAAAGTGACATAAACACAAACACACACTAAGCACAAAAAAGAAAACCCGACATGAGCCCAACTGTAAATACTTCCATGCTGAATGTGGGGTTTTCAATATGAGAAGGGTCTTTGTTCAAAGTTTGAACACCACAGTTATTTATGTATGTTTTCAGTGCAGTTTGTCAATCAGCAAGAAAACTTCATGTTTAGGTGGAAAATGGCGAGTCCGTCGAAGTCTGGTCAGGACGCACATCACTTTTTATTTTGAATAACTTCACAGCAGGGCATTGGCGTTGGTGGAGGAACACCCACCAAATACTTTACTCATCACCAGTTCTATAAAAGCCTTCAATTAACATTTTGACATTGATAATGCAGTAAAGGTTACCATGATTACTGATGAAGTTGCTGCTTTGGGATTTTCCTGAAAGGCTTTTACAGCGTGACACATGACAGGAGCTGAGCGGAAACTATCCAGCTGTGCATGAAGGACTGAAATGCTCCAAGTGGCCTGCAGGGGGCAACATCTATCCACCGTGTGCTCCGAGTAAGACACGAAACCATCACGTTTCAGCTGATACTGTGGACTTTCCACTGTACCGCTTTATCATTTAATATAATTACAGATAATTTAACAAATTTTAAATGCACTTCTTGTAAAAGTGCATTGAAAGCTTCATTCACGTTTTGGCTGTAACAGCAAGTGTCCACATGATCTGTTCTTCCATGTTTCCCATTTGAGGAGTAATATGAGAAGGAGCACCTCCTGGCTGTAGGAGATGGAAAGCTCCTGCCAGCTGTCTGTGGTGATCGTCTAGCTGCTCACCCATCAAGAACCTAGTGTTGGTAAATGGTGCAACTCCTTAGATCATCATCATCATGTGTCATTTAGCTTTGTGTAATACTGAAGGCTCTGAGGTCTAGTTGTTACTTAATTATGTTCAGGCAGGCTCTGAAATCTAACTCAGACACTGGACTCAGCGCTAGCCCACATCAGCTGAAGGCTCCATGCAAACACTTCTACACATCCAAACGGTAGACCCAACATATGGCACGCTTTTAGAGCTGCTCTAGCCAGCCTATAGCTTTTACAGCTCTGCAAGCAACTTTTCAACCTACCGCCACCCCAACTCCTCCTTTCACGCTCTGTCATGTCAGCTGTCACCTCTTCTCAGCAGAGCCACACCATAAAATATAAATGAGTACAGATCGAAATGACATCCCAGCGGTCCTGACTGACAAGGCAACTCGAGCGCCAACATACAGAGTTATGCTCCAATATGGTGCTCTATTGAAACAACTGATTTTCTCAAATGACAGAGATGTCTGTTGTGCATCTCTGCCTGCTCTTTCAGCCCCTACACACACCTGTTACCCCTGTTGGCTCCTGCCTAATATATCCATGTGTATCATATTAGCAAAGCACGAAGAGCTCAGAGCCTAGATGCCAGATTTTTACTGTATTCTGCTGCTGTGACAAATCAGCCATTCCACTCACAAGTTTCTGACTGAATTTGAAAAGTTCCTGCAATGACTGAAGAGCTTGAGCTTGAGCTTGAGCGGAGTCTGCTGATGGTTCCACTGAGGTTCGAGCTCTCATTAATATCCTTTGGAAGAATGCTCTGCATCGCTCCAGAAGGGTTTCACAGACATCATATAGTTACAAAACATGTTGGACTGAACAGGCTTGAAACATGCTGTGGCTGTGTTATACGAGCATTTTGGACTGGTGCACCAGGACGGCTCAGAGCGATGGGGTCAGAGATCGCAGCGTTGAGAAAACTGATGCAAGAATCGAGATGCATGATAGATGCAGAGCGGTCTCTGGTCAGCTTCTCTTTGCCTCGTCCTCTTGCAACCAGCTTCATTAACCTCCAGCATCCATCAGACTGAGCCAGCAGTTTCAGCCAAATCACCCCACGAGCGAGAAACGACACATCAGCTCGCCAGCTGTTTCACAACTTCTACATCAGCCTGGTTTCTAGAGAGAAGTTAAAAATACACACAAAATGATCAGATAAACGGACCAAGCACAGTCCAGCGTCATCTTATGCAAGCTGTGCTGAGCAGAGTGGGGAGGACAGGAGGAGTGATGGACAGCCTGCAAGCTCTGGAAGGACCCCCTCATAACGCACCCTCCTCCACCCACAGAGGCCCTGAGTGCTGAGGGGGACATTCAGTCCAAAATACCATCATAAACCCATGAGCGTGACAGACGCTCACACATTTTCAGATAATACGTCCTCTTTGACAAAACCACACTTGACTTTTGTTTATGACACTTTTTCATTTCATTAGAAATTCATACATATCCCCACAGGAAGGTCACATGACCTTACATGTGCTCAACATCAACATCTGCCATCATGGTGCACATGATGGGGCCATTCGATTTCATTTGCAATTGGATGCTGTTTAACATGAGGAAATGCATCCATCCATTCACACGTTATTTTCTTAACCACTGTCCAATTCAGGCTCACGAGTTTGCTGGAGCCTATCGCAGCTGTAGAGCAGCAGACGGCTACACTCAGGGCTAACAAACAGAGACAGGTAACCATTTGAGCTTACATTCACACCTGGAATACCTGGCAGGAACCAGGTGGCCAGTGGCTTTGAACCCAGAGGAGGGAACATGCTAACCACCTCACATTTTAGTCTTGGTCCTGGATCTCTGATCCAGAGTTTGGGTTTGCACTAAAAATCTGACTCATGATTAATTATTCTCTGATTTGATTATAATCTTTAGAGCTTCTCGGTCTCTTCCTTTGTTAGCATGCCTGCGGGTCCAGTTTTAGTTCTTATCCTTTTGTATTCTGGGTTTTGTAGTCCTTGTTTATTTTGATTCCTGGTGTGTCAGTTCATTCCTGCCTTCCTGTGTCTCCAGGTAAGATTACACTGAATATTTACTGTCTGTGGGTGTGTTTCAATAGTCCGTTGTTCTTATAACATAATAGGAGCGGTTCCAATTCTCTAAATACTAAGGAAAGGAGCTTCAGTGCTTCCTTTATGACCTCCTTTAGCAAAGGATACACTGGAGCTTCCTTTATGAAAGGAGAGGAGAAAATGCTGTCCGATAATTCAAAGTGGCACAGATCATGTAAATGTTAATTATAAGTGCTTTTTCCATCATAACTGCAGAAATAAAAACTACGTCTTGTTGAGTTGCTGCCCATGAAGAGCACAGTTCTATATACACTCGAGATTCTGATCTATGAAGTGATCAGTTCTGTAAAATCAGTTTTTACTAGTAATGTCCTTTGCTGTATTGCAGCTTTTAGGAATATCATAAATGTATTTTTAATTCATGATAAGTGATGGTTGGAGGGAATTTTGCGCACGGAGGATCCACTGATCACAGCAGGTATAAATATATAAAATCCTATGTAATTATAGGAAAATAACATGTATTTCATACTTTTGACTATCAAACAGATTTACTAACCTCAGGAAATCATTGTAATGTCACATTGTGCCTGTGGAGGGAGCGTGAGGGAGAGCGGGGCAGGCCTGCTAGCCAAAATAATCCACCTCAGGTTTCATACAAGTGTTTCTCTCTGAAAACAATTCAGATAAATGAGAGGAGGATGAATGAAAATCAATCTGCTTTTAATATAAGAAGCAACTCTTCTGATAGAAATCACTGCGCTCTGTGGAAACGGAGGCCTCAGGTGCAGCGCAGGATTTAATCAGAGGATTGCAAACTGTTCCACCCTATAAACCTGAGATCTGTGTGGTGAGCTGACCCGTACAAAGCATTATTCTCCATCAGCTCCCGAGTCCTCCACGTGTTAGAGAAAACACTGTCACTGTGCCACGTGTGCAAATTTTAAATAGCACGTTGCAACATTCAGGCATTAATCTAACAGACTAAAACGGATTCATTCATAGCTGCATTTCTGAATACAGATATTCCACATTAATCCTTACAGATTCAGCAGAGGAAAGCCTGTCGCTGTGCGCACTGCTGAGAAAAAGAAGTGAATTTCTGCTCTGTGTTACTGAGAGGCAACAAGTGGGATTCACCTCTGAACACTCAGCGAGAGGACTGAGTGCAGAGTCTCAGGACAGTTTCGATAACATGGTTGTCATTCTGATAATATCTCCCTTTTCCAAAAGTACAAACTCCTAGTAGCAAATACCACAACAGGCAAGACAGGATTTTTTTTCATCGTTAGTTTGCGCAATTTGCAGTAAATTGTGAGCCACAGACTTTTTAATTCACATTTGTGTGACTCGCTCTCCTGAAAGGGAAACTTTAACAAGTATATTTGCCACGAGGCCACAAATACTCCTGCTCTGGGCTTTCAGTCACAAACTGACACTGAGCCGCTCCGCTAAGTCAAAGAAGGCTTTCGGCTGCTGCAGGCGTTTGTAGATCTGGCCCTAAACATCCCTTCTTCCTTAAATTTCCAACCTTTGCAACAAGGCGATGTTTTTCACTGATTGTTCTTGTTTGCATGACCTGTTTAAAACAGCAGAGTTGAACAGACTAGTGCAAAGCTGTTCCAGGTCTCAGAACACCGATCTTCTCTTTCCCTAACCCCTTCTCAACCTTTCCTTGACCTCAGTGACGTTTCCATCAAGGCCAGAGAGATTAGGAAAAAGAGATAGCAACGTGAGACGACACTGCAGAGGGCACGAGGAGAGTGCGTTCCAAAAATCTGTCCTGTGTTCTCCGTGTTCTTCTATTTACTTCCTGGCCCCATTTCTGTGTGTATTTCTTAACTTTGTTTCCTTGCTGCACAGCAATAAAGCCGTTTGCGTCTGCAAACTGCGTCCCACATGACCACCTGTGACAGTCAGGCTGAATCTGGATGTTTTGGCTGTGCACACTTTGATAGTAGAGCCGTCATTTTAGCTTTTTCAACTTGTAACTTATAGCCATGGCCACTTAACTAACCATTACATTTATTTGATTACTATTCAACCAAATGCTTACAGTCCTGGTATAATTCCAGCTTGGCCGCTCAGCAGGATCTCTGGGTGAGGCTCCAGTATTTCACAACACAGCTTAGACTCATAAGCCCTTAGTAGCTGATTTCTAAGCTTCTTCAATTCAAATCAATTCATACAGTGCCAGTTCAGTGTTTGTACCGTAAGGGAAAGACACCATGTACAATAATAAAGAGAAAACCAAAACCATCAACTGACCCCCATTCAGCAAGCACTTGGCAACAGTGGGAAGAAAAAACTCCCTAAACCTGGGGGGTAGGGTTGAGAGGAAAAGGAGCGAGCAGAGAGGAGACGGGACAAACGACACGCTATGGAAGAGACGCAGAGACTGACAATAACTGATGATTAAATGCAAACTTGTGTTAAAGGCGGCGATCTTTGCTACCCCGTTTCCCTATCAGTCAGAGCCGCCACAGAAACAGCGTGGAATATTTTCTGCCTCGACAAGCTCTCTGCTCGGCAACAGAAGGGTTAACCCTGCAGTGATGAAACTCGTGGAACCATGACACAGCATGACTTTGCAGTTTCGACAAGATGACACGGTTATTTTTATGTGTGTGTTTGTGACAAGTGGAATTTCCATTATCTCTTTGACTGACAGCTGCTTTTGAATGAGCACTGCTGTTGAACTGCAGAGGACGCATTTTTCCATTGTGATGATGTAGAGCGTTCACACCTATGATCTGCGATCAGATCTAAAAACAGGCAGGAAAAACACCGTGTCCGTTCATGCTTAAGATGAGTGCGGACCTGCTCTGGTCTGAGGCCAGGAATGCTCTGGCTGCAGGTTTAAAACAACACGCAGACAGACGGCAGGTTTTCACAGCTCTGCGGTGGCTGTAAATCTCTCACTTAACAAGACCATTATTGATAAAACACAGACCAGTACTGACAGGAAAATCTCACACAGGTGAGTCTATGTCATCCTGCAGGTGCACTGTGTTATTTTAAGATCTGAGGATAAATATTTTACCTACGAATATTTAATTACTAGATTATTATGGCGACTCCAGCGGCCTGACTACACAACAAAACCTGCTGTCAGCCTCATAATAACTTCACTAACAGCAGATTAGTATAGAATAGAAAACAGCATTATGCTTCCCTCACTGGTCCTTCATTGTACATAAAACGCAACAACAATGGTGGTCACTAAAGAACGAATGAACGTCACCATGCTGGTGAGAAGAAATGGTCAGAAACTTCATAAAACAGAGAAAAACTGCATCCATCTTTAAAGTTTAGGTTGGTGCTGTACTGACACATGCACGCAGCAGATGTTGGGTAAGAGACACTGGGTGTTTTACGATTTTGGATTAAGCTGCTAAAGAAGCTCGTGTGGGGTGGCTGTGGCTCAGGAAGTAGAGCAGGTCGATGGTTCAAAAACACTGGCATGCAGATCGGCTCCTCCAGTCTGCACACCAAATATCCTGAGACAAGCTACTAACCCCACTAACTCTGTGTTCATCAGAGTGTGAATGCTTGATAGAAAGCACTTAAGCACAGAAAAAAGTGCTTGCATGAAAGGGTGTTAAAGGGTGAATGCATGCTGTATAAAGCGCCGTGAGCGCTCAGGTGGAATAGCACTATGTGAGAACCAGTTCATTTAGAAGAAGCACAAGTTGTGCGGAAACAATAAATAAATACTTAAGAGAGGTGTAACAAGGAAACTAAAGTCACCAGACAAAACTGTGACTGACTGGACTTGATAAATGTAGTGGATCTGTGGATGATGTGGTCCTGCTGGCGCGGTCGAGACATGACCTCCAGCTTGGATGGGGAGGTTTAGGGGCAAAGGTATCTGAATGATCTACATTCCTACCCTCACCTGTGACCATGAGCTCTGGGTAGGGACCGAAAGAATGAGACCGCAGAGACAAGGGACAGAAATGAGCTTCTTCTGGGCGGTGTCAGGGCTCGCAGTTAGAGACAGGGTGAGGAGTTTGGCTCAAAGTGGAGTCACTGCACCTCCTCAGTGAAAGAAGAAGGTTTTCTGAGAATGCCTTCTGGATGTCTCCCAGGTGTTTTGGTCCTGGAGGAGACCTAAATGTTTTAATTGCTGATGCATAAAACTGATCAAGTCCTTCAAGTCGGTGTCTTCCAAATAGGGTTTATCTCTGCCCTGCTTCAGATAATAAAGTGAATCTTTGTTAAAATCACCCGGGTGATGTGTGTAATTCAATTAAGTCATCCACAGCAGACATCATCCACATAAAGAGAAGACAAACCCACATTTTTTTTCTGGCAAACATGTAATAATGTAGCTTTAATGTCGCAAAATTAAAGAATGGGTTTATTATATTATCTATTTGAGTTTTTGTTGTGATTTGACCACATTAATCTCAGAGATTTTGCTACGTTGGGAACGCCTACCTCCCCCACAGACTGAAATCCAGTCCGACTTGCTGGAGCATCAGTTGTTTTTCCATTCTTACCTACAGCTTAATACCTGAACTACAGGTATGTTTTTATTGTCCATGTTTCTAGTTTTAACAGCTGCCAACCAATCAGAATCAGTCGGCTGCCAGATTTCCGCAACTTTTGAAGATGTTCTTATCTTATCAGCCCGCGGCTTCATATGATGCTGTGGAGCTCTCAATCACCAGCAGAGCCAGATTTGTTCTCAACCAGGCTGAATAATGGCAAGATGCCTGGACAATCAGAGGTTATGCAACAGGCGGCTCCCATGCTGCCTGGTTCGACCTGAACCGCAGCTGGAGGAGGGCTCGCAGCTTCTCCTTCCATAAGAAGAGTCAAAGGTCAGTGAGGAGATGTGTGTGTGTGTGTGGTGTGTGTGTAATATGTCAACAAAGTATTTATATGACTTATTTTTGTTCTTCAGTTACATCATGAGAAGATGCCACAGCCTGGAGGAGATTTGATTACAAGCAGCAGCATGCCTCCTGTCCCTGTGAAGGCCGCGAGCTGTTGGCAGGAGTCAGGTGTGATTGTTTCAACCTGTGTGTGGTGCAGGAGGGGTGGAGACTGGATTGAAAAGTACACTTACTGTGGGTCTTTGTCCAGAATAGAATAAATGTACTTGCTGAGTAAGGCCTCACATAAAAACACTCAAGTTTAGCTGATGAAAAAATTCCTGGGACCAGGCTGCGGATCTCTCACTCAAGACATGTACAACCAAAAACAGGAAGAAGCTTAAATCACACACGAAACAGCTTCGACTGTATTTTTGTCCATTTCGTCATTATGCCTGTTCCATTATTGCTGAGTAGTCCTGCTCAGTGAACTGAAACATGGCTGAACCGTGTATATTCAAGAACCAGAAGTGCTGTCACTCTAAGAAAAACACTGAACTACGTTTACAGTAAGGTTCCCTGTTGGATGAACAGTTTTTTTTAAAAGAGAAAGGATAAGTGGTAGAGAATGCCTACATGGATGGAAACTACTTTGCATATTTCCAGCTCAGAATCTACTAGAGTAGCTTTGCATGATTCAGTCCAAAAATAATGGTTACTTCTCCAGATCCTGACTTTGGTACAGACCCTCAGCTCCTCATGAAACCATTTTAGCTCCTTTCCCTTTAAACCAACCTTCTCCTTATTGGCTGGCCCTTAAAAATCAGAAAGTTTGAAAAGGAGGTGGGTGGGATGTTTTTGCTCACAGCCACATTTATTGCCCATCCTTAATATGAGGAACCACTATTTTAAGGGTATGAAAGTCCATATGAAGTCCCACTTAATGATGCCTCTACAGTTGAGCAACTGTTGGGCCTTGTTGGGCCTTCCATTAGTTTGATCCAGGAAAGATGCTCATTGTGGTAGATTCAGTGGAAAAATCACAGGCATTCCCTCAGAGTGAAAAGATTCATTACAGTTCAGTTTTATTTAATAATAATGGATTGCATTTATATAGCGCTTTTCAAGGCACCCAAAGCGCTTTACAATTCCACTGTTCATTCACTCACTGGTGGAGGCAGCTACAGTTGTAGCCACAGCTGCCCTGGGGCAGACTGACAGAAGCGAGGCTGCCATATCGCACCATCGGCCCCTCTGGCCATCACCAGTAGGGTAAAGTGTCTTGCCCAAGGACACAACGACCAGGACAGAGAGACGGGGATTGAACCAGCAACCTTCCGATTACAGATGCGCTTCCCAACCCCCTGAGCCATGGTCGCATTTATTTAGCACCAATTCACAACAACAGTCAGCTCAATATGTTTTACATTGTAAGGTAAAGACCCTACAATAATAGACAGAAAACCCCAACAATCAGTATGAGTGACGGGGAAAGAAAGAACTCCCTTTGAACAGGAAGACACCTCGGCAGAACCAGGCTCAGAGAGGGGTGAGGGGAGGAAGACGGGACAAAGACACGCTGTGGAAGAGAGCCGGAGATGAATTATAACTAAGAATTAAATGCAGAGAAGACTACAAACACATAGTAAAGTGAAAAGATGGAAGTGGAAGAGACACACTCAATGCATCATGGGAATCCACCAGCAATGAAGAGAAGTGAGTATGGGATCGTCTCTCGCTGGTGCAAATGAAGACTTTTAAAGGAGTTCTTTTCTTTCAATGATCCTGATAATAATAAATTACAATAATCCAGCCTAGAAGTAACAAATGCATGAACTAGTCTTTCAGCATTTCAGGATGTTTCTAATTTTAGAGATATTGTGCAAATGAATGAAGACAGACCTTCATATTTGATTAATGTGCATCATCTGGCTTCATGCATGAATATGGCTGGTATCATTTGCAATAACAGTAATAATATTGCTTAAGGAAAGAATGTAAAAAGTTCTGGTCCCAGATCTAAGTTGTAGCTACAATAAACAAGGTTGTTTGAGAAAGTCATTCTGAGCTGTTGGATAAATGTTGCTGATCAGAATAAGACGAGTCTGCGGCTCGGTCTAACATTCCCGCTGCTTACAAGACAAACTACTTACTCTACTGCAGTAATACTGCAAAGGGCACAGTAATACTGCACGTGTACAGTAACACTGCAGCGTCGTACTGTAATACAGTACTGGCCTTCAGTGCTGGTGGTCCCCGCAGCAGCAGCGGTGGTGCAATTGGCACCTCGCTCCACATATTGAACAACTCTGCGGGGACTCGAGGCCTCGACCCTGGCAGCACGTGTTAAACTGACTCTCGGTAGGCCACCACTCAGAGGGGGTCGCTTGATGCTAAGCCACCTTCCCCCCACATCCACAGCCAATCAGAGAACAAAACAACTGGGTGAGGGGTGGCGGTCGGCCCGCTGCTGTTGCTCAACTGGGCCTCCTTCCTCCTCCGTTCCACGACACCCAGGGCCAGCTCCTGCACTCCAGCGTCCTCTCCAGCGTGTAGCTGAGCACGCCTGTGTTTCCCTCCTACTCTGCACATGCCAAGCTGCCTGATGTGCGTTTCTGGCGCCGCTCGCTGCCTCCATGCTCCCCGGAGGAGGAGTTTCAAAATGAGTTGATGCAACAAGCAGCACCATTGAGCGAACGGACAGACAGAAGTACAATGATTAATGAAGTACCATTGACAAAGTGTGCGTGTGTTTGTGTTTTGTGTGTTTGTGAGCAGTTCAGCTGAGGTTTTTGTAATTTAAATGATTGCAGCTTTTTTGTAAATTATACTGGCCAATAACAGCGCCGGACACTGGATCACTGCAGGTCAGATGTCCCCCAAAGAGTGCATCAGCAGGCAGGATAAATAAATGAAGTCCTTCGCCTGTTTTAAAAATGTAAACTCCCCTTATTTTGCAGGACATCCGCAACATGTTAGAAGTGCTGATCAGTGTAAACCCGGCTGTGGTAAAGACAGCCTCTATCACACATGGGCAAAGTTGAGCCCATGTGTGACATGGACATCAATCACTTTCCAAAAACTAAATCCAAGCATCGCTTCCTAGCAAATTAATAAAAGCTGTAGACTGGGTAGACACAAGCCTTGCTTCAGTGGATTACTAACTGCAGGAGCCTCGATGCAGTTTGTGGAGCTTATATGATTAACATAATTTGGGTTAATGATTGGCGACTATAAAGTTATGGCTCACTTGCTTAGAGTTGTATTATATTGGAAGGAATACTTACAGATTGACATATTAGGAATAATAGAGTTCTTATTTTTATTTCTTGTACTTAAAATGTATGCTTTTATTTTGATAGTCTGGTAGGAACAGGAAGTTTGGTGAGAGGAGAGTGGAGGCACACAGTTTTTTGACCCCTCAATCTCTCTGCATCCGTTTGAACTTTGTGGAGTGTTGAGCTAAGGCTTCATTCACTGGAGAGCTACAATAATTAATACCATATCTCTCATCTCTTTTCCTGTGGATGTACTCCAAAGCCACTATCTTGTTCTGCTCTGAAGCCTCACCGAGCTGTGACAATAAGCATCTTGCTGCTTGTTCCGGTTGGAGTGGCACTGCAGCAGGAAATACTGCCTCCAGCTGTCTGTTGAACTATGGGATGTGAGTTTCATCCCACAGTTCCATCAAGGTGGAAAAAAAGCAAGGTGGAAGTGTCGGCGGCTATCAGTGACCAAAAAGGACGAAATTACACATTTTCTGGATGCAAAATTGTCATGTAAAACATATACACACTCGACAGTCGACATTAAGTGATGATGAGCTGGTCCTGATCTTTTTATACAAGAAGAGCACAAAACAGAGATTCCGGGATCAGTTCTCAGGAGAAGACAGCAGCAGGGAGAATGTCATGGTTTGATTCAGGATTTGAAGCCGTGTCACGGCCGCTTTCGTACATATTTCAGGATGTCATTGGGACAGTTTGTGTTCTTGTTGGCAGTTGGTAGCACATCGGAGGAGGCAGAGAAGTCGCGTCAGAGACCTGATTGACCAGCATTTTGAAAGACTTCACTGGTTTTCCAACTTTGACTCTCAAAACAGGCTTCAGAACCGTCCAAACTTCTTATTGTGGGTGTTTTTCATTTCCACGTGCTACAGATAACCTTTGCTGTAGGTCCACTGGAAAACCGAGCCTTCAGTCTCCAGGAGTCTTCAGATTCAGTTTTATATTTTATGAGGTCCATGGACTTCAAGATTTTTGACTTCAGAAATATAACATCAGTGTGGTCCCTAAATCCGACTTTATCAATAATCCTGATCGCTTTTTTCTGAAGTTTACATCATGGTTGAGGTGATGTTTGTATCTATTACTCCAGAAGTATGGCAATATAAGTGAATGGTAAAGCACACAGATAATGCAAAAGATGCTTTGCTTTACTCAGCACAGAGATGCTCCGTGACAGATAATTTCCTCTTCCATTTTGAATCATCTTTCTGCAGATACATTTTCATCCGTTTTTGATCTTGATGATGCTTTGTTTTCTGAACAATGATGTACAATTTTTGGTGCATTCTTTTAAAGATCACTGTTTATCTGTTTTAAAACCGGAAGTGCTCCCTCTGCTAAACCCTTACCCTGGATGGAGGACTGAATTTGCTCTTTCAGTTGTTGTACAGTTGAGAATTTGTGCAAGTCTCAAAGCACAAGGTTCACCTTAGTCACCTAAGAGAGCGCTTACATTCTTTCAACAGTAAGGTGAAAGATGTGAGGACAATGTATTCTTCAAATGTAATTCACAACAGCAGAGGAAATTTAAAAGTTTGACTTGATACAATCAGAATCATGGTTACACCTTTACCTCCTGCTCCAACTCTTCAGTCAAAGAAGAATGTGAAACTTTCCCTCTTTGTTAAAAAGATCCAAAATATCAGAGCAAATATTGCCCCTCCTTCTTCCTCTTCAGCCTCATGTCTTGATCGGGTGTCTCCTCTCAGACCTGGACCAGGGCATCACTGAGCTCCTGTAAAGTCTGAGGTGTAACCTGGTGGAGTCGGATGGACTGAAATGTCCCAGAGGTGTTCTACTGGATTTAGGTCAGGAGAGCATGAGATATCAATGCCTTCATCTTCCAAGACCTGCCTGCATACCTTCTCCGCATGAGGCCGGACATTGTCATGCACCAGAAGGAACCCGGTACCCACTGCACCAGTGTAGGGTCTGATAGTGGCTCCAAGGATTTCATCCTGCTACCTGATGGCAGTCAAGGTGCCATTGCCTTTACAGGTCTGTGTGTCCCTCCATGGATATGCCTCCCCAGACCAACACCGACTCACCACTAAACTGGTGAATGATGTTACAGGTAGAAATACATTGTCCACGGCTTCTCCAGACCCTTTCATGTCTGTCACATGTGCTCAGGATGAACCTGTGGAAAACACTGGGCACCAGTGGTCATCCTGCCAATTCTGGTATTCAATGGCAAATGCCAATCAAGGTCCACAGTACTGGGCACAGGGCCCACTAGAGGATGTTGGACCCTCAGGCCACCTTCATGATGTCTGTTTCTGATCGGTTGGTTGGACACACCAGTGTCCTGCTGGAGGTCTTTTTGTAGCTCTGGCAGTGCTTATGCTGGGCTGCTATGCACAAAGGACCAGAGACCAGTCTTGCTGATAGGTTAAGGGCCTTCTACGGCCCTGTCCAGCTCTCTTAGAGTAACTGCCTGTCTCCTGGAATCTCCTCCGTGCCCTTGAGATTTTGCTGAAAGACACAGCAAACCTTATGACAATGGCACATATTGATATTGCCTGATAATTGGTTACTATCAGGATGTCCTAAAAACTCCCCGAAAAGCCTTCAGTGATCCAAAATGCACTGGCTCTCTTCCAGAGTGTGTCTTTTGTCTTTTCTTCCTCCCCTCACCTCCACCGGTTGCAGCAGATGGCCCCGCCCATCCCTGAGCCCAGTTCTGCTGGAGCTTTCTTCCTGTTAAAAGGGAGTTTTCTCTTCCCACTGTCGCCAAATGCTTGCTCATAGGCCGTCACCTAATTTTCTGGGGTTTTCTCTGTTTTCTCTGTATTGTACAGTCTTTACCTTACACTCTAAAGCGCCTTGTTATTGGGATTTGGTGTTATATAAATAAAATAGATTTTAAATTTAAATTGAATGTGCTATCCCGGAGGAGTTGGACTATCTGTTTAACCTCTGCAGGGTCCAGGTATTGCCTCATGCTGAACCTAGCCAAATCAAAACTAGTGAGTAAAACAGTCAGAAAAGATGTAGCGAAAAAACCCAAGAATGACTTCCACCTGTAAAAACATTCCAGCTTTGGAGGCGGTGCCACTGTTTCCCCTCTAGAGCATCTATTGTTCATACAGCGCCAAATCACAACAACAGTCACCTCAAGGCGCTTTACATTGTACAGTAGACCCTACAATAATACATACAGAGAAAAACCCAACAATCATATGACCCCCTATGAGCAAGCACTTTGTGGGAAGGAAAAACTCCCTTTTAACAGGAAGAAACCTCGGGCAAAAGCAAGCTGAAAGAGACTAATAACTCTGCTACTTAACCAGATCAATATCCCAGAATTTTATCTTGATGCTATACTCTGATTAAAACAACTAGACTTGAATCTCAATAATATGAAGAATTAATATGAAGAACGAAATTAAAGCAACAGCTCCCATTTACATGTGCTATTAGCAAGTTATCTGCATTTTGATCCATTTAATCTGCATTCATCTAAACAACTCAAACACAGCTGAAAAAAAACCCAGAACCGATAATGTAAGATTCTGTAGAAACAAGACACAACCAAAATATTAAGTACATTTAAACCCAAAAGGAAACTAACATTTGGACACCTCAAAACTCTGGGTCAGAGACCCTGGACCAAGACACATAATTCCTTTAAAGAAGTGTCTCTTTTCCTGAGAATTCAACTGGTTTCCATTCTGAGATAGTCATGTGGGAGGGATTTGATTAACATGAAACTGAAATGACATAAAATGACCTGTAATACAATAATAATTGCAGAAAATAAAGAAAGGCAGGGGTATATGAAGGGAACATTTGGCACTTGTGGTTCCTGTGGTCGAGATCCTGCTTGTCTGCATCAGGATACAGATAACTTGCTGATGTCATGTGTAAATAGGGGGGGGGGGGGGGGTGTCTGATCACCATTATGGCTCAAACTGTAGCGATCGTCTTTGTTTGAAGCCTGAAATGTTTTTGCTTTCCACAATTTTCTCTTATTGGAGCACAGCTCAGTGTGAACTGCTGGTGGGGTGGTGGATGGTATGTATGGCTTTGTATGATTCATGAGTTTCCACGCTGACTGCAGTGCTCCCATGACACTCTAAATTCTGCCTGACAGGCTTTCCCACCTCATACATGAATAAACTTCTGCTCCCCATGAATATTTTGGCAAAAAAAAGCATTGCTGGCGTGAATGCCAGCAAAACACATGAGCTTCAGGATCACTGACTTCAGTTCACTGCCCAGAAGATGCTCTGTTTCCTAAAGGGAGGCCAAACATTCTCCATAGCAAGAAGTTCTTTTAGGACGTTTGATTTGATGGCGAGGCCTGCAACCATTCGCTGTGCTCAGATGCTTTCTCAGGAACACCTGCGCGAAACTATATTTTGCTAAAAAATGTACAATTCAGCCAGTGGTTCTCATTCAAGCCAGATGTAGCTTAAAATCATAACATAGCATGAAATGTCCAAGGCTGTCCAAGGTTGTGAATTTACACTTACTGAGTGCTTTATTAGGAACAGCATAACACTGGCTGCATTTTCCTCTGTGTTCTTGACGAAATTTTGGAAACCTTCCTTCAGAAATCTGCTTGTTGACACGATTCATCACATCATTTGTGCAGATTTGTCAGCTGCATATTCATGCTGCCAGTCAGCCTTTCCACAGCATCCCAAAGGTGTTCTACTGGATTCAGATCAGGGGAAGGCCACCGAAGTCCAGTAAAGTCCATTTAACCAGTTTGACTTTTCCAGAGAGGCACGAACCATTTTCCCCAGCAGATGTAAACTGCGGCCAAAAACATGCTCAGGTTGATGGGTCCAGATATTTGAATCCGTACACAGTCCGCACACATCAAGGAAGCGGTCAGCAGCAGCACTAAGACAGAAAGTAACAGTGGTGATTTTTCTTATGAACCCTCTTTGGTCCAGCCCTAACCTAGCCTAACCTAGATCATGAAAAACATTCTTCTAAAGACTCCAAGACGATTTTCAAAAGCCAGAGAAAAGAGCTGTATTTTGGTAGTAAAGTGTGGACATGCCAAGAAAACATATCCACACCATTGAAGCACCAACAGCAGCAGCCGGGAGTGGTGATATGAAGCAGGCTGGCTATGAGGATTCTCACCTGTTACCTGCAGCCAAAGCAGGAATGGCGGTTCATCGTATCGGGCTTCAGCAGTCCAGTTTCTTGTCATCTTCTACAAAGTTTAATCTGAAACGGTCTTCTGCTGCCCGATTTCATCTCGAGATTTTTGTTCAGCTGTTTTTCATCACACTTGCAAAAAGCGGTTCACTGAATTAGTGCTGCCTTTTTATCAGCTCCAAGCAGTCTGACCTCTGTTCCTCTCCTCAGTAAGTCGTTTCCTCACTGAATAGTTTTGGTTTTTCACCACTCTGAGAAAACTCTGGGGACACTTATGGTGAAAAATCCAGAAGATCAGCAGCTTCCAAAACACTCAGACCAGCTGCCTGACACCACTGTCCACACCTCGGATGTGGATAGTGACGAAGCGCATAACCAGCAGCAGCTGGCTGATTGTATCGCTGCCCTGTTTCCCTTAACAAGTACTATACTCAGCTTGGTGCGCTACAGTATCCATTTTTATTAAGTCAATATAGCAAAAAAGGTCTTCAGAGTCATTTTGTCTTCACTGAAAACTAAGCTGCATATAGGAAACGATGCCCAGCAATGAGCAGAGCTGAAGCCACGTCATCTGTTTAGAAACAAACTCGGCTTAAACTGCTTCGTTTAGGATGTTTTGCTCGCTCGTTTCTGTTCTTTCATTTTTAAGATTAATGGTAGCACGAGTCGCCACATGCTTGTAATTGAATTAAGTTCCTCTCTGCTCATTCGGCTTTAATTTACTGTCTTTTTATAATGACTTTAAGTCCCTCATATGTAATAATTCATGTTTAATTGATCTGCAACTAATCCAACAGAATAAATCACAGACTTCACAGTCTGACGTGGCGCTTTCTTATCGAGCTGCAGTCCTAATGACTGTGAGTGCGTGTGATTTTATCCATCGTGGTTTTACACGATGCCATGGTTGCAAACCGCACAGGTGTCTGATGAAACACTGGTGGGAGATTAAAACTCTGGACAATCAGTAATCAGCACTTTGATGAGCAGCGCAGTCGCCATGGTGTTTGTTAAACATGCACTGTGCAGAGATGCAGCAACCTGATAAATTCAACATGTGCTCTGAATGAGGAAATCATGGTGATGGCTTGGTTTAAAGCCTTGTTCTCACTTTTCAGGGAGGCAATACCCTGATATCACAGAGCTGCAGCTGTTGTCTGTCTGCACGAGACATGTAGGACTCTCACTGGGATACTGCACATCTTATTTGATTTGTATAATTGTCTGCAGCTCTATCATCCCCACACATCCCCGCAGGTTTCCAACCACAGTCCAAAGCAAGCAGGTGACAAGAAAACCTGCCGTCCAGTGCAGAGACCCTGGAGAGTCTGGTTGTGTTTTATTTACATTGTTCATGCACACATTATGACTTTATGTAGTTAGATTTTCTGTTAAAAATATTTCTGCGTTTGATTGTGTTTATTTTAAATGAAATTGAAATGTTCCAAGTTAACAGAAAAAGGAATTTAGTACTCACAAACACATAGATTATTTTATAATTATGTGATACATTCAAAAACTTACACCTTCTCCTAGAGTTAATCCATTAAAAACACATAAAAGTGGGCGTAACCGATCTATAAGTCTGACATCAGTAGCCGTTTCCGGGTCCAAACTCAGCTTTAGGTCCGAACACTACGGCATCACTGAGAGCTACAAACTGTCTAATTTATTTTATCTTTAATAAAGTCATCAGCGTTGCTGCTTTACCAGGTGTAACAATTAAGTTTAACATCCAGGCAACCATGAAAACAAGATTTATGAAATTTAACATAGAAGTTAGCAGGAAGTTAGCTCGCTAGCTTCCACCTAAACATGATATAGCATGTTCTGACTGAGAGATTTCTGAAAGAATTAAAACGTACAGCTCTGCTATCACTTCCAACATAAATGAAGACAGAAAACTAAACAGCAGTGACATTTGTAGGGTTACTGAAGTTGGGCTAGCTGGTATATAATGATGTGCTACGTGATCGCTAGCGACACAGCTATGTTAGCATAGCATAAACACAGTGAAGCTGGAGGATGAACGCTAACTTTTTTCCACTCGATAAAAGTTAACGTGAGGGTTCCCGATGGTTAGGGACAAATGCAATCACATGGCAGGATGCTGTAAACCAGGGGTAGGCAACTCCAGGCCTCGAGTGCCGGTGTCCTGCAGGTTTTAGATCTCACCCTGGGTCAACACACCTGAATCAAATGATTAGTTCATTACCAGCCCCCTGGACAACTTCAAGACATGTTGAGGAGGTAATTTAGCAATTTGAATCAGCTGTGTTTGATCAAGGACACATCTAAAACCTGCAGGACACCGGCACTCGAGGCCTGGAGTTGCCTACCCCTGCGTAAACGGACCAAACTTCAGTCAGGAGAACAACTGAGAAAATCCATCCACACTATGAGGTTAGTCATTAATATACTGCTGCTGGGCTGGGCTGTAGTTACATCGTAAGGTTTTAAAAACTGAGCTTTAAAATGAACAGTGGTAATAAAAACCGAGAGAGGCCGACATTTTTAGGAGCTTGTTCAGATGAAATAGAACAAGATACAAAGCATTAAAACATGTTAAAAACAGCCTAAATAAACGCAGAGTAGTTTGGACCCGGAAGTTCATCACCTCACTGCTTAACATCCGGATTGTCAGCAGATTATATCTGTCTCCAATCAGCTGATAACAAGCCAGCTAAACAACACCTAATCAATTTCGAAGCTACTGTTATCCCTGCTAATGTTAGCCTTGAGGGTCCTAGTAAAGAGTCCTTATAATTAGTTTGATTACATCCTCACATCATATGGGGGTCACTAAGTGTCGGAGCCCAACGAAGTTAGCTCCACTTCAAAGACAGTTTCATTAATACTGGCAAACACCGGCAAAAACAAGAGCACTTATTGACAGAAAAGTTCAGAATATCCAACAGCTCACCTCAGTATCATCGGACAGAAGCGAGCTTCACTGACTAAAGAATAACAGCTTCCTCCAGAGTAAATGGAAGTGGGCACCTGATGAGGTAAACAGCAGACTGAATTTAAGCTCCAGACAAAGATGTCTGATGTGAGCTCTGTGAGCACATTACAGATTCCTGGTTTTACCTGCGGCTAAACTGGTGATTTGAAGCTCAGTCTGAAGATGTTACATGTACTCGACCAGACTTGCTGGCAGCATCATCATTTTGTGAAAACAGATAAAGGGGTTCATTATGAAATTACTATGATATGGAAAAAATGATACAGAAAAATGTGAAGTTTCTCCACAAATCAGGCTCAAACTTCCTCCCCGTGTCCTCACACATGTTCAGTGTACGCTGGTTTTTGTGATGTTTCTTTTTTGTCTTTCTTTTAAAATGTCCTGCCCTTTCAAACACACATTACTGAGAATCAACAGATGTGCATTCACTGCCTCTTACTGGACCATCTAGATGTGCAGTTACTAAATATTATATACACAATACAGGGCATCACAACAAAGAATCTAGACGTTGTTTAGGTCCTCTTATTGTATAGCACATTTCTCCTCCCCTGTAGAAAACACAGTGGGTTTTGATTAGGAGAGGACAGGAGAGACCCTTAAGTCCCTCGTGCAGGACAAACTTTTTAACTGAACTCTCAGCGTGTCCCTCCTGAGGGTGTGGCTAAAGTTGGGGTGGAGTTGAGTCAGTGTGGAGTTTATGTTGTCCAAAGACATGCAGGAAATTTTAAACTGGCTTTAGGAAGCGATGCGAGTCTGTGGCTGTCTGTATATTCGATCTTTCACTCACTGACCCCAGTTGGATAAGAGGAGAAGGCATGATGGGGGTGAGAGGACGTAAGTGCGGGACGCACAGGGAGATGATGTCAACAATAAAAGAAACCTTTAAAAGTTGTAATAAAACATAACAAACACAAAGGGTGCACAAAAAGAGCACTACATGGAAATCTGCAGTGCTTTAACACACACGCAGCATATTAAACAAGAAGAGGTGGAAACCATTAAGGCCAGGCAGACACTCTCAAAGTAGTGACGTAAAATCACAGACTACACAAAAGACATGACTTATTACAGCAGGCGGACAAAGGCGCTAACGCTTAGAGGAGTCAAAGGAGAGACGGGAAGCCTGGGGACGCCAGGTAAATAAGAACAAAACCTCAAGTATGAGAATCAAAATTCAACAAACTGTAACAGTAAAACAGCTGTAACCAGACTGACTGAGACTTTTCCTCATGGTTGAAGCTTCAGCGCAACTGCTGTATCATTACAGAGTGTTTATGTCTTCTATTCATCCTCTAACTTCTGCCTTTTCACAGTTAAAGTCAAAATATTCTTTCAGTGATATATACTCGGTCCTCGGTCTCCTCTGTGCCACCTTTCCTCCTGGAAACGCCCCTGGTCCATCCTTAGAGGCTCTTGGGTTGCATGACCAACCGACAGCCAACAGAAGTGGCCGACTGCCACCGGCAGCCCTCCCTCTGACGCATGCCGACTAATGAAATGTTTCCAGCAGCCGTCTGTCGCAGCAGACGCATAAAAAAATGCGTGACTCCAGTTTAATGGTGACAAAGGTCAGACAGTGTGGTATGATGACAACGTGCTGCGCAGCCTTCCCCCGCCAGGTCTGCAGATAACGCCAGCAGAGCTGAAATTGTGCAGATCAGTCTCAGATTAGTCTTATCTTTGAGCCATCAGCCGTGTTTAATTTGTGAGCTGCTGTGATGAAAGGGAGGGTGGATTGAGCAACACTGCCCAGGCCTTAAAGCCGCTGCCAAACCTGGCTGCCAGAAACGGTTTCATAACCAAACCTGACCACAGCGGACTGCTCGCCGAGGCTCAGGCACTCGGTAACCCAGAAAGCTTCAGCAGACTGAGATTAACTCATCGCTGGTTCGTAGCGGGGCCCTCCTGGTCCACACAGGTGATCAGATTCTCTTCAAAAAGGAGAGCTTTCCTCAAACGTGTCGCCACAGCACCGATGACACAACAAGAAACCGGAGATACAGTTTTAAATCTTAAACGCGTTTTGTAAATAATAATTAACAAGCAAAAATAAAAAAAAAAACATAAATTGCACATAGTATCACATATATATGTTGTTATTATTTTTAAAAATCCATAAATCATGAGAGAGAGACATGGACAGGGTTTGGACTAAGGTCATCAAATATCGATTGGCCGGACTGTGGAGCGTCTGCAGGGTCAGAGGTCAGAGCTGAAACCAAGGTCCAGGTAGGAAGAGGAGCAGAGCGAGTGTTCGGGTGGACCGGTCGGCCAATCAGAGCGCAGGAGCAGCTTCACCCAGTCCGATCCTTCGCCTGGCTCCGGGATGACTGTACTTGGATGCCGTCCACTTCTCTATCCGTCATCCCCTCATCGCCGGGGTCATCGCCATCTCAGGCAGGCAGCCAGCCCGATTGGCTCACCCGAGGTGTAGAGGAGCGAGGAGGACACGTGAACACCACGCTTCCACTGTTGCTCAAAGGTCCCTAGGCAGTCATTTACCCCCCTAACCCCTCCTCCTTTCTCCCCCACAGACAGGCTCACTGGTCTCTGCTGTACAAAGGTGAGACAGCTGCAACACACACAAACACACTCACGCGTCCTCGCCTGTGTGACTTCAGCTGCCAAGATTTAAACGATTTAAGTAATCTGTTTTTTTTCACGATTAAAGTGAGTATTTTCTGCATCAGCGAGTAAAACGCAGCCACCTGCTGGACAGCCCACACCTCAAGACCTTGTTGTCTTTTGTGTGTCCACTTCATGCCACAGACACAGTTCTGTTTTAGAGTTGATCTAAAACTCTTTCATTTCTGTCATATATGCAATTGTGGTGGGTTTAGCTTCAGGTCACATTTGGGTTGCAAAGGTTTCTTTTTCAACTTCAGTGATGAGCTGATGTCATCGTGTCACAGATTTATTGATTTGGAACAAGCACAGCACGTCCACTGAGTGTAGGCAGGTTAGATCACAGTCACAGGGTGCTGCCATAGACTGTATATAAAAGCTGAATCTAGCCACCGTGTTATCGCTCATTCATGAGGTTATGTTGTTTTGTTTTCACCATCGCCAGCTCTTCTTTGACTCCAACATGGACTCTGAAACTAGTGACAGACACTTGAGTATTTTGGCCTTGTGTGTGTGAGAAACAGAAGATATGGTTCTGTTTTATTTCATTCTGGAGCATTTCTGTGCCATTTCTTCCCGTTCGGGTCACGCTTCTACTCCCCGCCTCAACTGCAGTGGCTGGGAAAAATGAGGATCATACATAGCATTGGAGCAAAAAGGTCAAGCGTCCTGTGGCTCCACCCACAAAAATACATCCTTTCATGATTCTGTTTTTAATCTTACTAAAGGCAAAGAACAAAAAATGGCTCCTGGGATTTGAAAATTACAGATTACAAAACTAAATCATTCCACAAGTCTGAGCTGAAAAAGTGGAAAAGAAAATGGTTGTATGGACTGAAAACAATGTGTTGTTGTTGTTGTCAGTTTCCTAACAACAGCGTTTACACTGTACCTTGTTATTTGCTTGTTTTTTGCACAAAGCTTCACAGCAGGCTTTTATTTAACACATCTCACTGTGGAAGCACAGCAGGATGGGTTATCTCACACTTCTTTGCAGGATTATTATCAGATTGAAGAGAAGCTTTTCCATAACATATTTATGGCTGTAAACACGAAGCTGCTCTGACAGTCTGAGCTCATCCGTGAGCAGTGAATCATGTGACTTCATCAACAATGTGTCAGACTTCTGTACCTGTTGCTCTTGCTAGCTGCAGCGGTAAACTCTGCTGCCAGGCCGCAGCCCCTGAGTTATGGTTCGCTTTAATTGGACCCAGCAACAGAGACGCTCAGCGAACTGAACCAATTACCTCCAGACCCATAATTCATCTGTGCAGCAGCAGATTTCTCGACATGTTCAAACTTCAGCCACTCAGTTACAGTACAGGGCGGGGACCCACCAGAGGGCCAAAACCAGATCAGGAACTACCGGGCTATTTCCACCACGTTTACTAAAGATATTCCTGCTGCATGAAAGATCAGGCAAATTCCTGATTTGGTTCCTTAAACGCTGGGTATCTGCTCCAATTTGTGCTCAGTTTTATTTTAGATTATCTATTCAAGGCAATCACCTCAAGGTACTTTACACTGTAAAGCAGCCTCAGGCTAAAATAAGCAAATTCTTCTTAAAGGAGATGTTTTTGTATGTTCTGCATGAACGTAGGTTTGCATGTGAAAGCAGAGAAATTCAAGACAACTTCAAGAAATGTAACAACGGTACAGAAAGACTTAAAACGAGTAGAAAAATTACAGGAATGACAAAAACAAGGAGGCTTACAATGATTCCAACGAGTCCAAAGAAACACAGTGCAACTAAGAAGCAAAATGATCAGAAAGACACAAAAGAGATGCAAAAACATTCTTTTCATTTGGTTAAACTAAATGACGCCACAGTATTAAAATGCTTAAAATGGAAATCTGTTCAAACGACTGCTTCAGGTTTTTAAATGCTCTGCAGCGGCCTGCACAAATTAAAAAAGTTAATTAAAAAAATGATTTAATTTCATATTAGTCCATTTCTAGTGCTGCACCTGTGACGCCTGCTCAGGCCTCTCAGATGAACTTCCACTGTCCCCTGAGATTAGAGAAAGTCAACAGGAGAGCATTCATTTTTCTGGTCAGCTGCCCAGCAACACCACCCTTACATCCCTAAGCAGGGAAGGCAAACTGATTTGTGGAGCACTTTCCACAGTGTTTTTTTTTTCTTTTTACTTTAGAAAAGGAAGGCGTCTTTACAATTAATTAAAATCATTTGGATGTATGCCAAAAATGTGAAAAGTTCTTTAGTTAACTTTGGAGGTTACAATTAAGACTAAAAACGATTTTTAACAAATTTAAAATAACAACTTGGAAAAGAGTTGGAGCAGAACTCGACTTTTCTGGGTGTGTTCAGACGTGTGGAGGATAATAACCTTGAAAGATGATGGGATTCTGCATCGGACTGACCATCATTTCTACACATGTGTACATCTGTGCTTTATTTCAACACCACTGAGCATCAAGAAGCAAAGGAAAAAAATTTCAGAAAAAACATTAAGTTCTTAGATTCGGCTGCACCCCGACCTGCTCCAGGCCGCTCTGTCAGAGGCCCCCGATGGGCTCCAAGACCACAGCTCTTAACCGTTTGTGTTAGAGGTCAAACTCATTGCAGGAGACAAATTGGCCCATAACGATCTCCTCCTAATGACACTAACACCCCCTTGGATTAATCATTGCACAGACGCTCTGCGCCTGTGAGGAGCCGCGGAGGTCAAAGTTCAATGGTTTGTCTGAGAGATCTGACAGATCAGTCTGAGGAACTGCTTCACCCTCAGCCCACTGCAGAGGCCAGTATCAGGTCACAGAGTACACCCAGTCTGGGGTGAACGTTTGCACATGCTCAGTGGCTGCCATCAGGCATGTCTGAATACAGTGTAAATAAAGGAACGTGCAATCGCTGTAGGGGGCAGGGGTCACCATGCAGATCCTTCAAAATTACAGAAAGCTCAGTCATTTCTCTCTAAACTGAAGTCTTTTTTTATTCGCCTGGCTCAGACTTGTGTTTGCGTTTGCACACAAACAGGAAGTTGTCACCTGGTGTTCACAGTGTTTTCCTGAGTACTGTGCAAAGGTTTGGGCCCTTCGTCATCGTCATCTCATAATCATCCCGCAGCTAATCAACCAGTCCGTGTCTCCATCACAATCACAAAAAATAAATAAAGGAATCTATCTGGGTCACACAGAGACCGAACTGTGGAAAGTTCTTCAAGATACTCTGAATTCAGCCAGAATGTCAGTAACAATTATTCCCTTACATTCCCCCAGCCCAGTGCATGCAGCCACGTTAGTGTGAAGGCAAGTATCAGGGATCATCCTGATACTTGCTAGGAGCACGTGAATGGCAAATATGTAACAGTCACATGGATTAAGGCTGCACATTTCTTAGCCTCAACAGTCACAGCTGTGACTAAATAGTGGAAGGATCAATCAATTAATCATTAAATCAATTAATCATTAAATCAATCAATCAATCAATCAATCAATCAAACAGTGAGTGCTGGCTGACCATCTGTCCATATGTAGTCCGGGTTAATAAATAGTTCTAATTCTAAAGTTATTGTCCACTTGAACCTTGTAGCAGGGGGAAACTCGTGTACATGAATAATTTGATTCCTTTATTGAAACATTTCAATTTGTAAGCAGATTAAAACTGAACTAACTGATCAGCGCTGGCACGGCTTCATCATGCTAAGACACTGTACGGAGGCAGAGAGGTGACGGCAGCACCCGTTTCTTGCTTTGCAACAGATACTGTGTCACGTAATCGCCGTGTGCCAGGCAGAATGTGGACACAGATGCAGGACTCAGGAGACAGGGAAGCACTTCAATGCCAGTAACTCACAGGGAGAAAAAAAAAGCCCCAAATCTAAATATTAGGAAACTCACAGCAAGGAGACACCAACGCGAGGGACGATGTGACAAAGGACAAGGGGAGACTCAGACTATATACAGTGGTGGGAAACAGTGTTTGCCACACTTTAATGTTTCAGATCATCAAACAAATTGAAATATTAGACAAAGGTAACACAAGTGAACACAAAATGAAGTTTCTAAATGAAGTTGTTTATTATTAAGGGGGAAAAATCCAAACCTACATGGCCCTTTGTGAAACAGTGATTGCTTCCTAAACCTAATAACTGGTTGGGCCCTTAGCAGCAACAACTGCAATCAAACGTTTGCTATAACTGGCAATGAGTCTTTTACAGAACTGTGCAGGAATTTTGTTCCACTCATCTTTCCAGAATTGTTGTAATTCAGCCACATTGGAGGGTTTTAGAGCATGAACTGCCTTTTTAAGGTTGTGCCACAGCATCTCAATCAGATTCAGGTCAGGACTTTGACTAGGCCACTCCAAAGTCTTCATTTTGTTTTTCTTCAGCCATTCAGAGGTGGACCTGCTGCTGTGTTTTAGATCAATGTCCTGCTGTAGAACCCAAGTTGGCTTCAGCTTGAGGTCACGAGCAGATGGCCGGACATTATCCTTCAGGATGTTTTGGTAGACGGCAGATTTTATGGTTCATTTACCACAGCAAGTCTTCCAGATCCTGAGGCAGCAGAACAGCCCCAGACCATCACACTACCACCTCCAGATTTTACCGTTGGTATCATGTTCCTTTTCTGCCTGCTGTAAAAAGACACATATCTTCCAAAAAGTTCAACTTTTGTCTTGTCAGTCCACAGAGCATTTTCCCAAACGTCTCGGGGATCATCAGGATGTTTTCTGGCAAAACTGAGACGAGCCTTTATGTTCCTTTTGCTCAGCTGTGGTTTTTGTCTTGGAAGTCTGCCATGCAGGCCATGGGGACTGGGCAACAATGGCCTACATGGCAGACTTCCAGGACACCGGAATGAGACTAGAACAGAACGGGCACACAGTGAACTATAACTGACCCAAAGCTGAACTAGAAACACAGGTAACAAAAACTTAGAAGCCCGAGGAAAATAATAAAGTGCTCAAACACAAATTAAAAATCATGAAACCACAAAAAGCAGAGTGGACGACATGGAAGCGACATCGTCATGTGTCTGTGGGGCAGGATTTGGTGTCACGCCATGATGGGTCAGCTGTGTTTCACTGTTGGTCTGAAGCGTGACAAGTTGTCATATCCAAAAACTGTGGCAGAGTGATATTCATTTGTTGTGTTTGATTTTAAATAATCCTAAAACCCAAAACTCTACCCAACTGAGGACATCATGTACACAGACCGCTCTGCTGACATGCACGAATGAGCTCTCAGATTTACCCTCACATGCACTCAAAAAATAACAAATGTCCACATTTCTGAGCTGTATCGAAGTCTTCAGCAGAGATCAGCGTGTACAAAGGAGGTTGCGGTGCAGTCCAGGACGCTGACAGCAGTTGCTACATATTGATACTGGATGGTAAAATCAGACATTTGAGATTAAATATCAAAATATTTGCAACAAACCAGACGTTTTAATGTTTACTCATGATGACACTGAGAAAGTGCAATCTGGATGTAATTATTTAATTCCTATAGGAGGCAGGGCTGTTAATCTTTTGTGTCCAATTTTTCTCTTTTATTTCAATTGAAACTGAATATTTGGGGGTTTTGAAGCGCTCAAACCAGAAACCTGAAGCCCTTGGTGCTGGCCTTTCAGAGCGCTAGCAGCAGGTTAATCATTAACAAAACAATTTTTTGTGGCTTCAAATGAATTTGACTGTATCAGACAACAAACCAATTTGTTCTTATCGCCATGACGTGTTTTAGTACACTTGGTCTCATTCAGATTATTGCTGGGATAAAAAGCTCCATATAAAGCTGTCTGGTGATGTCACCGTGCTGATTCACATATTGATCTCTGAGCTAATTGCTCATGTGGAGACCAGACTGTACCTGCTGCCAGGTGAGCAGGAGAAGTAGGCCAGTGTCTCTTTATCTGTGTGTAAAGACAATGTGTCCTATCACA
Source organism: Oreochromis niloticus (assembly GCF_001858045.2). NCBI lineage: Eukaryota > Metazoa > Chordata > Actinopteri > Cichliformes > Cichlidae > Oreochromis > Oreochromis niloticus. The sequence continues at coordinate 37,646,328 of NC_031965.2, forward strand.
GATGGAAATTACTGCGATACAGCACACAGGAAAGACAAAGCAGCGGCCTGACAACTATTGTCCACATGACTGCCTTTGTGTGTGTATCCAGGGCACTGCAGCGCTATCTTTGGAATTAATATTTAGACTGCAGAGACCAGAACAGCTCTGAATAGAGCAGGACCTGCAGAGCAGCCAGGGCTTCACCCCAGCCTCTGTTTACTCTGATTAATTATTCTCTGAAGGAGGCAGCAGCTCACGCACAAGCCTGCTGCCTCACCGGGCTGCACGGAGGCTTTCGGCCAACATTTCGCTTACGTTTGCCGCCTCGCACAACTGACCGTGCAACGCAAATGGACACATTGGAAAATCCAGCTCCAAGGCTTTAGCATTTCACAACCTCAACTTCAGAAAGTGTTTTCAACCCGAGTTTGGGATGCTGTGCAAAACGTAAATCAGAAGATAATGCAACAATCCGTGAATCATTTAAACTGTATTTTTTAATGAAAAACAGTTGTGAGCTACAAATGTATATATCCTAACTATGATTTTGATGCAAGCAACAAATGTCAAAAAGTTGGTTCAGGGCATGTGTTGCAGCAATTCTTCTTTTAACACTTCTTGCTTGATATAGGATTTCAGTTGCTTAACAGATCAGGGCCTCATTTGTTGTATATTTTTATTTCATAACATCCCAGCGGGTGACAAGTCTGGACCACAGGAGGGCCAGTTTAGCTACAGAGACGTGCTGTTGTTAGACGTGCAGAACGTGGTTTGGAAATTTGCAAGGCAGCCAGTGAAAGGGACATTGTAAGGCTGGCAGCAAGTGTTTGTTAAATAGAGGTTCAGGACAGACACACAGCTTTATTAATTAATAAAAGAAGTTTAGGCTTCATAGGGTACAGTGTCTTTAATAACTGAGACATAATCACAGTTGTGGTGTTGATTAAATATTGCGTTACTGCCAGCAATATTATTGATTAATTGTATGCATCTTAAACAGGTGATAATGATGCCATCAAATATGTTAAAGTGATCCAGGCTATGCGCACTAATCCCAGGACATGGACCTGTATGGTATTGTCCCGGTCTCTCCTCTTTGGTCTGCAGGATATGGTTCCCCACACCTGGTGACACTTTTCTGTTTTGCCGTTTACTGTAAATTAGCCTAACTCCAGCAAAAGCATCTACGGTATGTAGAATATCTATTTGTCTCACATGCATAATAACTGTAATGGTTCCAGTGAGGATCAGGACAGCAGAGGGACATAGAGTAAAATCCAAAAATCTAATATGGATGGAAATCAGACTCAGGAAAGAAAAAAACAAGAAAAAAACAAAAACAGTCCGATAAGATTAACCCAAGTTAACAAATAAGAAAAACAGCAAGGACTACTAACAGGATGACCTGGGAAGTGACAATGTAAAATTGGGTTCTTCATATAGTGAGAAGCCTGAATGAATAACTGAACACAGGTGGTACTAATGAGGAGGGAGCAGACTGTCACACAGGAGGGAAAACTGACACAGAGAGGAGGGGGCAGGAGTGCAGTGTGACCAGGAGAAACAGAAAACCAGGAGAGAAGCTCCAGGTTTTGTCCTTAACAAAAGGTCAGGGACAATTCAATGTACCATGTTTTTCGGACCATAAGGCGCACTGTCGATTTTTGAGAAAATGGAAGGATTTTAAGTGCGCCTTCCCACATAGCAAACTTGGTATGGCCCGGATCTGGCCCACACAGTGTGCTTACACATGGCTCACATACCGCAAAGAATGACGGCCTTTTGGTGGCCCGGATCAGGTTTGCCAGAGGTGGCCCACACATGGGCCAGCACAAGGCCAGGTGCAGACACACTGCTGGCCCTGTGCTGGCCCAGAACAGTTTCAGCTCTGGCCCCAGATGTCAGCCTAATGTGTACCTTAATTAAGCCATGCAATAACAACATGTGCCGGAACATAACAGTGCAAAAGTAACATGACGAAACTCTGTTCAGACAGTGAACGGACTGATTCTTGTATAACGCTTTTCTACTCTCCCGAATTACTCAATGTGCTCCATACAGCATGCCACATTCACACACTTTCTCTAAACTGAGTGCTTCCTAACTACATTCATACACATTCACACTCTTGACACACAGACTGGAGGAGCCAGGGATCGAACCACTAATCTTCGGATCAGTAGGGGACGTATTGCAACATGGCATTTGGGTCTTCTAACTAAAGTAGGAAAATAGGAACATAAATAGTGCCATCATTGCCAGACCTGGTCCACATCTGGTTGACATACACCCTGCCATGACACCGGTCAGTCAGAAGTGCCAGACCAGTTTTCTATGAGCCTGAGCCACATAAACCAAACCATAATCGGGCCAGATGTGGCATGCCATCACATAAACAGTGCCATCTACGTCAGGCCTGCTCCATATCTGGATGACATACTACTTACCATGCCAGAAGTCAGCCAGCAGTGCCGGCTTGACACCAGATCCGGGCCAGACCTGTCTGCTATGTGGGTTATAGTGCAGAAAATATGGTATTTATAAAGCACCAAATCGCAACAACAGTCATCACAAAGTTTTTATACTTTCAGGTAATGACCCTGCAATAATACAAAGACTACTCCAACAATCAGATGACACAAACAAACACAAGCAAACACTTGGTGACGGTGGGAAGGAAAAACGTCCTTTTAGAAGGAAGAAACCTAGGAGAACCATGCTCAGGGCAGCACAGCAATCTTCCATGACTGGTTGGGGTGAGGATGAATGAATGAATGAAGGCCTAATGAATGGTTCAAAATAGTTTGATTTTTTAGTAGTTAACTACACAGAAAAAAGTCAAAAAAATTCATTCAGTCATATGAACTACAGTAAATTAGGATTCTTACAGAACAGATCAGAGTCATCTCTGTATTTAGTGCTGCTCTGCCTGAGGGGCTTCTGCCTTTCAGTGCTGATGTTGAGAAATGTTTATTGACCATTTTGGCCACATAACGCCTCCTCACTGTTATATCTGAAAGAGTCATCCTCTTTGGGATTCTATTTTTAACATCCTGATCCTGTTGCTAATTAGCATCTCTATTTGAGAGACATTCAACCAGGTGTTTTTCTTTATTATTGCAAAACCTCTGCAGTCTTTTCTTGCACCCTCACCCAAACTTCTTTGGAAATGCGTTGCTGGCTTGATATTCACATCGAACATATCTTCTTCCAAAAATAATAAAATGTCTCACTTTCAACATGAGATTTGCTGTCTTTGTAAAAGTTATAATTAAATGAAGGGTTTGACAGTTATTACATTTTTATATACATTTAGCACTTTTTCTCAACTTATTTTGAAAAAGATATTGGACGTGATGTCATTGTTCCCCACGGCCCAATCATTTTAATGCAACAATCCTTAAAAACACCAAGTGTAATAAAATATGACCCAGAAGCCTAGAAATGATCACTCAAACTACACCCTCTGCACCTAACCGGTGGTGTTGCCTTCCAGCTGCATTGCACTAATGTACAGCTTGAATTACCGGTTGTATTGTGTGAGCGAAGGCTGAGGCAAGGGTTAAATGGTGGAAGTTAAAAAGGAGGAATGTTGCTCAGACTTCAGACAGGAGTTGGTAGGAAAGAGTTACCAGATGACTGGGAAAGTACAACTGAAGAAGTGTAGGGAACTGCCAAGAAGGTGTTTGGTGTATCCTCTGGACAGAAGGAGAGACAACAAGCAGACTTGGTGGCGGGATGAGAAAAGGAGCAAAGGCTTGCAAAGGAAGAGGTTAGCAAAGAGAAAGTGGGAGAATCAGCGAGCTGAAGAAGTAGACAGTACTGGGAGGAGAGGCTAGGACTGCAACAAACCAGAGGCTTGAGAAAGACTCAGTTAGCAAGGCAGAGACATCGAGCTGGAAAGCATATGCAGCAGGTTTGAGTGGTTAAGGGTAGAGATGGAAATATAACAATGAAGAAAGTGTGAGCATATGGAAGGAGCACTTTGAGGAGGTGATGAATGCAGAAAATGGGAGAGAGTAGGACAGATGGAGGAAAGTTAGTGAATCAGGTGGTTGGTAAATGGTAAATGGCCTGTATTTATATAGCGCTTTTCTAGTCCCTAAGGACCCCAAAGCGCTTTACACATCCAGTCATTCACCCATTCACACACTGGTGATGGCAAGCTACGTTGTAGCCACAGCCACCCTGGGGCACACTGACAGAGGCGAGGCTGCCGGACACTGGCGCCACCGGGCCCTCTGACGACCACCAGTAGGCAACGGGTGAAGTGTCTTGCCCAAGGACACAACGACCGAGACTGTCCGAGCCGGGGACAGTCTCGGGGACATGAAGAGGGGAAAGACGGTTGGTGGGTCTTGATGACACCTGTGGAGCTACAGAGATGTCTAGGAGAGAGGGCAGTGGACTTTTTAATGATGGTGCAGGACGTGTATGAGCGCAGTGAAACAGAGGTGAGGTGTGCAGTAGGAGTGACAGACGGGTTCAAGATGGGGGTGGGATTACCACAGAGGAGATTCATGGATGTAGTGAAGGAGGACATGCAGAGGGGCGGTGTGACAGAAGAGGATGCTGGGTAGGGCTGTTCGATATAACGATATATATCGGATGATGATATAAAAACATCCATCGTTTCATTTTACGCTATCGTTTGTTTCGTGGTGTCGCAAAATAAACTGTTTACGGCAATATTTTTTCATCGTTTTGATGGTCACTGTAGTGGCTATATTAATTTCTTAAAGTTCTCTCTTTCTCTTATATTTAATATAACCACACTAAGGACAGACAAGTGCCTGTTTTTATGCGTTGTGGTTAGCAACAACGACGGTAACACCATCGCGTGTCCGCTTGTTTATGTTCCACATAAACCTTTCACAATAAAGCTCAAGAGCCTGTTGGGACTTTTCAAAATAAACTGAATCACGTGAAGAGCAGATTATTTACGGATGAGAAGCAAAAAAGAGCCGCCAGGTGCTAAAAAATAAACCTTAGACTCAAACGTTAGAACAGGCTTTTCCCCGCAGCACGCTGTGTAATAAATACTCACAAAGAAAACAGCGGCCGTTACAACTTATGTCTAAAAATGTATCGTTTCATGCATCTGTTAAAATACTCGACTCCAGCTACATGACGCGCAGCAAGAAACGCTTCCCGCAAGTCGAGCTGCCCGAGATTCACAGAATTTACAGAAAATGTTAAATTTTTGTGATTTATATCGTTATCTGACGATAGAATTCTTATATCGGGATATGAGATTTTGGTCATGTCGCACAGCCCTAATGCTGGGATACGGTGAGACGGAGGCAGATGATCCACTGTGGCGACAACTAAACGGAACAGACTGTGTGTTTTCTGAGCCTGGCTGAGGCTCACGGCGAGCGCTGCTGTGACACGTGGCTTGAAGATAAAATTATCCACACGCCAATTCTCATTTCCACAGTTATAGAGTGAACTCCAACACTGGCCACTTATTGGCCAATCCAACTAGGATTAGCTAATCCAACCCCCAGAGGACCGAGAAGGAAGGAAGCGTAGCTGGAAACGAATTGTCCGTGCTTATGAACATAATAAATTAGATTTACAGTAAGATTAAACTTCGACCAGAGGGAATCCCACTGAAGGGAAATATTAATGTGTCCTTTAAAAGAAAACACGGCCTGATTTGATTTGGGCTGGCTCACACTCTGAGCGGCGATGATGTCGGCTTTGAAAATATTAAAATGAAAACACGCACAGTTGAATATTGGACTCATGGGGATAAACTCTGATGTCTCACTTCAGCGAGGGCTTATCACACAAACAAAGGATGTTTGTACTTCAGGTTTTGTGAGGATCTCAAACCTGAAACTTTAGTCAAACATGGTTCCTGAACCCTAAAACCAAATCTGAACCCACTAACCCTCCACCTTTAGTAATCTGTCACACACTGAGGACAGGCACAATGTCCTCACAAGGTCCAGAACTCCTGCAGGTCCTCACAGAGATATGTGCGCGCAGGGGCGATCGTGGCTCAAGAGTTGGGAGTTCGCCTTGTAATCGGAAGGTTGCCGGTTCGAGCCCCGGCTTGGACAGTCTCGGTCGTTGTGTCCTTGGGCAAGACACTTCACCCGTTGCCTACTGGTGGTGGTCAGAGGGCCCGGTGGCGCCAGTGTTCGGCAGCCTCGCCTCTGTCAGTGCGCCCCAGGGTGGCTGTGGCTACTATGTAGCTTGCCATCACCAGTGTGTGAATGGGTGGATGTCTGGATATGTAAAGCGCTTTGGGGTCCTTAGGGACTAGAAAGCGCTATATAAATACAGGCCATTTTACCATTTACACTGAGCATGATGGGGGATTTCTGGTCTCAGTTGTTGTCCAGCTCTCAGGGAGTGTTTCCAGTTCGTGTTCCTCCTCCTGTGTGGAGGAGCGCTGAGAAACAGCACAGGCCTCTGAGTCAGCCCTGTGTTCCTGCAGCGATCACACGCTGCACACATGTGACTGTAAATGAATGCAGTTTGATCCAACAGGCGGGCCTTTAACATGCATCTGTAGTAGGAATGCAGACCCCTGCAGGAAACGCCTCGTGGATGGAACTACTCATACAAAGCATAAGCATCAATATTAAATAGGTTTTTTCTGCAGGTTGCATTTGGAGTGTGCATGAACACACTGAGCAGAGCTTCACGGTTGCCAGAAATGCCAAAATACAAGAAAAGGGGGACACTGTGTCTTTCATCGAGCAGTCGTTTGGGAACATCGAGCTGAACCTCCATCAGGAGCCGTAGCCTCTCTGAGCTCCGTTCGGAGAGGTGAGAGGACGTGAACTGCAAACGTCTCTAGTATCTTTCTCAGCACGAGAGAACATTCCCATCACTGTAGCTCACTGACACGGAGCTCAGCCCCGCACTGAGCGTTTATCTTGTTTATGAGTTGTGAAACCTGGAATAAATCAGCAGCGTGGAGAGCTGCGCTGCCAAGCTCCCAGTGACGTTATCAACCTCCACCATGAATCAGAAACAAGGGAGGTGTTACTCCTCCTCCTCTCCACTCACTTAATTCATCCTGACAAGCGAAGCCCGAACTTGTCAATCACGCTGACCCTGATTGCTTACAGATATCTGGAGGTTTGACAGCATTCTGCGAGCTGCGGCCTTGTGATCGATAGTCGGTATAAACAGCTTCACCTTCACCCTCCTCCACCTCCTCATAAACACGTCTTCTGACCCTCAGGAGGTTTATGTGCTTTGTGCTCGACCCACAGAGAGACTGGCTTGAGTTGCGCATCCATCAGCCTCAGTTCATTCGCCAAACTTAAACTCATCACATATATACGTGAGCATTAAAGGATTCAGGTGAGTGTTGGAGTTGACGATTTTTGTTACACTCAGGCTCGATTATCATCACGGGGGAAGATGTCGTCTGTCGTTTTCACCCTCTCACACTCATAATTACACCCTAGTTCTCCTGATTGTGCAAATATCATATTAAACACTGTTTCAGAACTGAACATAGAGATGGAGCTGTGAGGCAGGAGGACACGAGGAGGACCTCAGAGGAGGTTCATGGATGTAGTGAAGGAGGACATGCAGAGGGTTGATGTGACAGAGGAGGATGCTGGGAGAGGAGGAGATGGAGGCAGATGTCCCACTGTGGTGACAACAAAAGGGAACAGCTGGAAGAAGAAGTAGAAGAAGAACTTTATGCTCCTGTGGTGTTTGCAGAGCGGTGTTGGAGCTTCTTCGAGTTCAGTCTTTAGTTTGCCCACTTGTGTTGAATAATGAAAGTATTTTTTGCTCTGCATGCCGGACCGATGGAGCGCTCTGCCTGCATGCATGCAGCTAAAAGCATATATGGATTTTTTAATGTAGACGTTTCAGCAACAGTTAAATATTAATACTTGTACTGCTTTTAATCATGTTTTACTTATTGTGCAGTTTTTGCTTCTAATTAGGGTTAATATTTTTTTTGTATACTTTTTATGATTTCTAATTTTTATATTTTACTGTCAAACTACCATTTTCTTTTCTAAATTTTGCACTGTATCAGTCTTTTTTTTTGTAAAGCACTTTTTGACTCCCTTTTGTGAGTTCTGTATCTATAAATATTGCTTGCTTGCTAAAATATGAGAATAAGACTGAGCTTTTGTCCCGTACTCAGAGAACAGCCAGTTTAATGCTGTAATAGTTTCACAGGAGAGAGAGGACCCAAGTGCACGATACTAGAAGCAGAGTTGAAGTACAACAATCTAATTCTTTAATCCAGGGTGGGGTCACACACGGGGAGGCAGTCAGCGAGCCAAACAAACCAGGTCCAGATAAAGTCCAAAAGGTCATGGAGGGGAGATTAACTTGGAACTTGAGGGAATTAACAAAAATTCACAAGGAAACCAAGAAATAGAAACCCGGAGATGGCTTGAAGGCTTGACTGCAGCGGCAGGGCAATCTGCCCACTGGTGAATGCTACACAGGAGGTGTGCTGTAAATACTGTGGGGCGGCCGACTGGCAAATCAAAGACAGATGATACAAAAAGGAGGGAAATGGAGCACAGGTGGAGTTAAAAATGCCAGGAATAAAAAAAAAGAGAAAAGCAAGGCGGTAAAATAAAACAGGAAATGATTTCATCATAGACAAAACAACAAGTCCCAAACACGATGAACATTTATAACTACTTTATAAGATCGAGATGTGTTTGGGTACCGTGAGAGGGTGAGTTAGAAAGCAGGTGATGCTTGGAAGTGTGAGAGTTGGCAGTGCTGCGTCTGAAAGCAAAGTCAGGCTGGGTGAAGGGAGTTAACTGGTCTCGCGGTTTAAACGAAACCAGTTTCATTTTCAGGAGAAACACTCAGCAGAGCTGCGGCAACCTCTGACCTCTGCTTCACATATCTCCCTGCCAGGAGAGGCAGCACAGCGCCGAGTCAGCAGAAGACACGAGGATAGAGAAATGATGAACAGTGAGAGGAGTCATAGTAAGGCCCCCACCCTCTCCACTCACCACTTCTGAGGACATTACCCTGACTTACATTTGTCTCCTGCAGACTTAACCTTCAAGCATTACTTCACCCAAAATTTAATGTGATTTTTGTCCCTAGAGGGAGGCCAGGTCCTCACAACTGCATGAACTGTTTCATGGCCCCACAATGTCAGTTAAACAAGCGCACACAAGAACAAAAGAGAAACCTTTTGTAGATCCTCTATGAGTTAATTATTTATTGTAGTTCTGTTAACTTCAGATGTTTACATTCTTCTCCATCACCATCAGAAGCTTTCTGATTCATATTGCTGCAAGATCATGAGCACAAACGTCAGACTGGATCCCCACAGAGCCCTGATCTCATCATCATGCAGTCAGGCTGGATGACATAAAGACACCGAAGAACTGTACAGGTTCTCCAAGATGCTCCAAAACGAGCTCAAGACTGAAACCGAGATCAGACTAAAACCACGTTTGAACCATTCTCACCAGAGCCCCGGTTTAGACGTAACAGAGCATCAGTCTCATTTGTTTTCTGTATTAGAGCTGTTTGTTTCTCTAGTAACAGAAACCAGGACTTGGTGGGGGGCAGGAAACTTACTGGTCGATGCCCGCCCACTGTTTGGTCTCCTGCTAGAGATTTTATCTTCTTTCTGTTTTCTTTTATTCATTGGGTTTTCTTTGGCCCAACGCCGAGCTTTTCTCTCCATGTTCTGCTCAGCTTGTTCTGCTCTACAATGTCTTCTCCATTTCACTCTTTTTTCTCCATCTTTAGTTCTTTTCTGATGTTTTCCTGCTTTAATAAAACTTCAATGTTACATTATGAGAATTAAATGCTGTGACTGCAGGGAGAAACAGTTTGGGAGATATATATATATGCATATCCTTGTGAGAACCATTTATGTCCTCTTTAATGGACATTTGTTTTATGTCCATTATCATCTGACTTATTTGAGCTACCTTAAGAGGAGACTCTGGCCTTTCCAATGATATCTCATGTGTTTGGGTGGCCTCTTTTAGCTCTGAAGGAGTTTACCTGTGGAAGGAGCACAAGGTTAGGTCCATAGACTATTGATTCTCATCATTTTGGTGTTTTAAAAGTCGAAGGCTCACACTGCAGTGGCTTGTCAGTCACATGGTAGGCGTGCCTTAAAGTAGATATTGCTGTATCATCCTTTTTTGCTCTAACAAGGATCAAATTTTACAAAATAAACTTTGTTTTGTGTTAGAATAGACTTTAAATTAGCAACTGAGACCGTAAACTCATCTGGAAAGTTTTACTAAGCTCAAAGAGCGAGGGGGCAATGGGGTTATTTTCTCATAGTCAAAACAGCTGATTTTATTGTGAGTGACCCCTCCTGCAGGCTGTTAGAAACAAAGCAGGTTTAAGGGACTTATGAATTGATTTCACTTGCATCCTTTTCATAGATGTGTCTGCATTTTTGTGCATGCTGCTATAAAAGCTGCACAGGAATGCTTTGGGAGGATCAACAAACTCTACCCAGCCTCCAAAATACACCCATCCATTTTCTTCTGCTCACTGTCATGGCGGCTGGAGGGGGGTTCAGGCTATCCCAGGTACCATGAAGCAGATGCTCAGCTGTCACATGGCAAGTCAGACTGCTGGCCACAAGGCTAACACAGAGAGATAAACAACCATTCACAACTGTGGGCAATCACCACTTAACCTACTGCATGTCTGCATGACTCTGGGAGGAACCTGGAGGAAAGATGAAAGATGAAAACCAGCACAAAAAAGCGATCACCATGATGATTCTGCTTTAGAGACTTGAATAGGTAGAAAGGGAGGCTGAAGCCTGACTGCTTGTTACATGTTGTTCAGGGTCTGGCTGCTGGGGAAGACATTCACTCAGCTTTCAGTCTGGGTTCTTAGCTAGCTTAGCGTTAGCATGCTGTCTTGCACGTTAGCATGCTAGCATCCGTCGCACTGCAGGCTTACTTGTTGTTTTACAAATAGAGTGTTTCTTCTTCAGTCACCTTTCTCACTCACTATGTGTTAATAGACCTCTCTGGACTGAATCATACTTGTTATTAATCTCTGTCTCTCTTCCACAGCATGTCTTTTGTCCTGTCTTCCTTCTCCAGTGGTTGTAGCAGATGGCCCCGCCCCTCCCTGAGCCTGGTTCTGCTGGAGGCTTCTTCCTGTTAAAATGGAGTTTTTCCTTCCCACTGTCACCAAAGTGCTTGCTCATAGGGGTCATATGATTGTTGGGTTTTTCTCTGTATGTACTATTGTAGGGTCTACCTTATAGTATAAAGCACCTAGTAGTGCGAGTGCAAGACCTGATAAACTAGATTAATCGGCAGGCAGATTAACAATGGTTAATCTGCCTGCAGCCCCCCCCCATTCCCGAGAACCTGACCTGGATAAGCGGTGAAGAAAATGGAAGTGGGTGGATGAATGGCTTTTAATGTTGTGGCTGTTCTGGGTGATAATCACTTGTGCTAATCTCAGATGCACCCCAACTGATTTTATTCCAGAATCAGGCCTTAAGGACATTTTTACTGTAAAACACAGTAACTCTCCAGCCATGTGCCGCTATATTAGACTAATTTAGAGATGTAGCTGGGAGTGGAGTCACGGCATACAGCTGTAGTTTATTGAGCTAATGGTCCAGTTGGCCAAGTATTTTACAGCTAACTGTTGTTCTACATTGTTTTCTCCGGTGGATGATCTGAGGCAGCAGGAAAATGAAAAAAGTGTCCAGGACCCCAGAGGATCACGGGCCTGGGGATGTTTAACATGACAGAAAGACCTCTCAAGTATAGAGCTGCAGATGTGTTGCTCAGTGGCTTCGCTCTTTCAGATGCAGAGGAAGGAAAAAAGGAAACGACTGGAGAACATGTTTTCCAGATGTTTCTGTGCGAAGCCCTCTGCCAGATTCTCGGAGGAGGTGGATTTTAAACAAACGTATCTTGGCGATGGAGGACGAGGCCATCGCTCATTTTTATGTTTGAAGTTTCAAATGTTTTCACGTCTCCCCATCTGGTGAGGAAGAGAGAGCAAAGCATCGTGGGAAGAGAGTGAGTTCACCGCAAACGCTGCGATGGGTATCGTGGATGAGATCTGCACAGCAGTGAACAACAACCGTCAGCAGGGAGACACAAACATGCACACTGAAACACTTTCTTTTACACACTCACCTGCGTGCACACACCTGGAAATATCGACTATATTGGCAGTAAATGAGCACAAACAGTCACACAGGACAGGTCAGGCAGTACAGGATGACTGATTGCTCTTATTAGAAGTCTTTAACTTCAGCTCAAACCAGTGTGACTGCTTTTAAGCTGCAGCTTCAGTTTGGTTCAACTTTGACCTCAGCAGTCAGCCAACAGAAACGTGTTATCTGGATGTATTTTGTGTTTGCAAAGGGAGGAGCTGTTCCACTCACTCACTGATATCACACTGTTTTGTATGGAACACGACTTGACCACAAAGTACAGCGGCGTTCACAAACACTGCGTGTATCAGACGTGATTCTGAACTCTGTGACTCAGTTTTATTCAACTCTGAGCTTCCTGGTTTTCTCAAACTCTCAAAAAATGATGACACGTTTTCTTAAAAAATAAATTTTTACAGAGTTATGACAGCCAGTGTTTTTAATAACAGTACATGAACATTACAGAGGGTGTGCTGTAATTTCCAGTCAGATCTGATGTTGGCACTGTTTGGTTATTGTTCCAATCTCCAAACACACTGATATCGAGAAGTATCTGCCTGACCTATTGTCTCAGTAATATGGTGGATGTGTTGCTAGGCAAAAAGCTCTACAGGCTCCTCAATACTTGAATCGCATTTTTTATTTCCAGGATATCTGCAAATATGCCTGCAAACATTCCTTCTCTATATCGTGCAGTTTTGCAGTAGTTCCTGCACAGAGATGTTAGTTTTTATGAAAATATGGATTTCCCCCATAAACTATGAGCATTCACTCTAATGAGAGTCATTATACAGAAATGGTTTCAAAGGTGCATTTTTCATTTTCCTGTTTGGAAACAGCTTGTAATGTTGGGTTGTGTTCAGTGGTTGAGAGGAGGCGGTAGAAACCTTAGCAGGATAGTAGGAAGAATACACCATCACACTGGTCCTGGGAATTCCACAGCGTATCCTTTAATGCACATTCTCTTCATCAACCATGCAAGGCCCAGTTGAATGGCTGCTGCTTATCAAACATGACAGACCCGTAATGTTGCAAAGGTTTCTGGAGAGGTAAAACATATAAAGTCCGTCTCTCTCCATGTATTCGCATGCAAGCAGGTTGTTCCCATAAATCACAGAGAGGGCAGTGGCGCACACTAATGACCTCATAACCCCTTGACTTATTTTACATTAAAGAGACACCACACCACTGTGACTGTTACAAGCTCAACCTTGAGTCCTGCATCATACAGAGCACTAATCCATTGATGATCTGCTTTGGACCTGCAGCCATGACGTGCTAAAGTCTTCAGTTATTCCAGAATCAGCACCGCTGCAGCTAAAAAACTCTCCATCCACAGAACAGTGGAACAAACAAACAAAGCAGCTTCTTTTTGTCCTTCCCTGGTTCCTTTCAGCTCCATCGGAGGTTCATGCTAAAAGGGAGCTCTTCCTTCCTACTGTTGCCATCTGTGGTTAAAGGTGAGTTTTCTGATTGTTGGGTTTTCCCACTAATATTCCAGAATTTTTTTACTTTGCAGAGATTAAGGGCATTGAGACGAAAATGACCGCACTGAACTGAATTGCATTGCAAAGCATATAGTTAGGGCTGGATCAGGTGACCCTGAATTCTCCCTTAGTTGCACTGCAATAGGTCTAGGCTGCTGGGGGATTCCCATGATGCACCATTTCTTCTGTTTATACACTTCTGTGCATTTATTTATTAGTTATTATTAATATCTCTCTCTCGTCTACAATATCTCTTGTCCTGTCTTCCTCCCCTCACCCTCAACTGGTCTCAGAAGATGACAGCGCCTCCCTGAGCCTGGTTCTGCTGGAGGTTTCTTTCTGTTAAAAGGGAGTTCTTCCTTCCCACTGACGCCAAAATGCTCGCTCATAGGGTTTCATATTGTTGTTGGGGTTTTCTCTGTTTTCTTTGTATTACTGTAGGGTCTTTACATTACAATATAAAGCACCTTGAGGCAACTGTTGTTGTGATTTGGCAGTATATAAATGAAACTGAATTTAATGGATGGATGGATCCTGCAGGTCTCTGAAAGTGATCCTAAGGATCTTAATCTGACTGGGAGCCAATGAAGAGATTTGCGCTTTGGAAATATCTAGGGAGGGTTTGCTGAGACAAGTGAAGACCAAATCACAATCAGTGGGAGGAAGCAGAAGAGTGAACACTTCTCCATCTCAGCCTGAGCTCAGCAGCAAATAACAATAAAGGACTGCAAGATCAGGTTAACCGTGAAACAGAGAAGAAGAAAATCTCTTCCATGTTTGCACTCTGCAGAAAGTGATTCAGACACGTTCTTCTCTCACTCAGGTTTGTTTTTAATATTACATTTCTGTGGAAAAGTGAAACCCACAAATGCCTACTCCATCTGAATGATGTGCCTGATAAATCCTCGGTACCTGGGAGAAACAGCCCTTAGTCAGTCTGACCTTTTCTCCCACGGGACTGGGGCGGGGTGATGTTCGGTTTGTTAGCCTCCTTTAACACCTGTTTCTTGTATAAAATTAGAACTTCTATGAATGGAAACATCGCTCAGTTCTGTTAACTAAATGTATGCATGTATGCCTGTTACAGTGTGGACACAGGATCTCATTTAACAACAGAAAAAAGACAACAAAGACACAAACCTGCAACTGGATGCAAAAGACCACAGCGATTCACAGATTGACACTTTGTGTAAGTGGGATAAAGCACCCACAGGTTTGGGTTTGGCAGTGTGTTGCAGTGTGTCAGCCCTGCGGTGAGTCTGCGGTCTGACATCGTGTTGTTCAGTGCTTTGCGGGATAAAGGGCACGTATGTGATTCAAGCATCATCGTCAGGCAGCGCAAGAAGCTTTTTGTGCTGCTGCTGGTCGTTGGATTAGGCCTAATGACCGAGTGAAGCTGATGTTCCAGTTTTCAGCAGACTGATGAGGATTCACCGCCCACACTCACTCACACACACACACACACACACACACACACACACACACACACTGAGCAGGTTTATTTTTAGATAGTGACATGACTGCTCTGACAGCGCTGATAATTATGGGAACATGAGGAGGAGGAGGTGGGAGGGCTTGCTCTGTGTGCTTTCTGTGTCAGGCGGAGACGTTTGACTTTTCGCCAGTAAACCTTTATAACCCGCGGACATGCCAGCTCTGACCTTTGAATAGCAGAGAGAGGCAAAAAAAAAGAGAAAACCCTGCCCTCGTTAGTTTATTGAGCTCAGGCGATCATGATGTCATCGTGTCAATCATTCACCCCGTTTGGGTTTCAAGGCCGGCGGCTCGAGCTGCACATTCAGATCTCTTCTCTTCTCACTCTGATAACCTTTTATCAATCCACAGCTCTTATCTGTCCACACACACTGATTTAACACCCTGCATGACTGAAGCTGAGCTCATATTTAAGAGTTGGGGGGAAAAAAAAATGCTCCCAGCGTTTAAAATCAAGAAAATATTTCATCATCTTCTGCACGATGACAAATGTTCTGTTTTCATTTTGCGCTTTAATTTGAAATAAAATGACTAAGCTGAAAGAAAACAACAAAGACAGGAGGAGGTGAAGATGGATAATGTGTTAGGGAAAAGAAGGAGATAAGAGAGATGAATATTTTACATGAAAACATACCAACGTAAAGAAAAAGGGCAACAAGAAGTCAAGGCAGGACGAATGGAGATAAGTAAAGGTCGAGCACGGGTAAATAAAACTGCCGTGATTTTGTTTTTCAGTTTTAAAAATAACCTTCCAAGAGCACAATCTGATCGTTTAAAACGGTTCAAACAGTTTGGGAGGCAGACACCCACTTAATTAGTAAGACTGGGCTTCTGTGGGACCTTCTCTCCTATATGTTATCTTATTTTCCTTCACTTCAGGTCACTAACTGTTGCTTACCGTTTCACACAGTTTGTGGTTTGTCCTGTTTGTTGTTCACGGCGTCTCTGTGCTCAACATGGTGGAGGGAGTGTTATGGCATGGGTGTGTGTGGCTGCCAGGGGAACTGGTGTTTATTGATCATGTGACTGCCGACAGAAGTGACAGGATGGAGTGTGACGTGTACAGAGCTGCACTCTCGGCTCACATTCAGACTAATGCAGCAAAGCTGCTCAGACGGAGCTTCGCGGTGCAGATGGAACCCACTGTGGTGGTATAGAAAGTTACCTCAGAAATAGTGTCACTGTCCAAAAACTGATGAGCAAAACATTAAATCTACGTTGTAACTTGACGTGCACTTTTCTGTAAATGCACGCAGATCTCAGCAACTGTGGCCGGTCTACGAGGAGCAAACATATTATGTTTAGCACAATAAAAGCAGTTGTGTTAGAGAAAATTTAACAGGCTTAACTGTATGTCGTTTCCTCATTATTAATGCAGTAGCTGCTGTTCTGACCTTTAGCAGCATGCTGCATTTTGTGTTTTTGTTTGATGTCATATTAAACTCTTAGAAGTAACTAAAGCTGCTGAGCTGTGGAGCTCCTGCTGCAGGATGCCCTCTGTTTGCTCAGAGTTTCAGCTCTGCTCAGTCTGCAGGGAGACTGCAGAGACCGGTAACCATGAGTAACCAGTGATCAGGCGTGATAAAACAGGTGACTTCAGCAGCCAATGAGGAAGCAGTAATTTTTCTTGCAGGCCTTTTCACAGTTTGACCTTTGGTTCTGTACTAATGCCATCCCATCATGTCGTCTCTGCAGTGGTTAGTGGCTTTGTGGAAGGATTTGGGAGAAAAATCTCAAAAGAATCAAAGAAACATCATAAATGTATTAACCTGCCACGCAGTGAAATCTCTCACTGAGAAGAATTCAGGCAGCTTAACTGCAGTCTGGCTATTTTCACTCATACTGAACTGTTACTGGTCACCAAAGACATGCTCATTAGGTTAATGGGTGAATTGGCTGCTGCAGATGCAGCCAGATGTTATCCGTGACGGACTGCACGTGCGTCCAGGTTGCAACGACGTCTCACCTGATAACAGCTGCCCTCTGTGGCTCCAGGCTGGATAAGCAGTAAAATCTTCACACTGGAACATTTGGAGTGACACCTTTAAAGCACATTCATGCACTCACACAGTGTCTCTATTTATGAATCAGTGGTCGTTTAAGGAGGCAGGACATCCCGACAGTCTATGTGAGCGACAACTGGACTTATTTTCATGGCAAACGTCGCCATCAGCCCTCAGCTGGAGACACGGAGTGAGAGATTCTAACGTCAACCATAATCATTAATTCTTCTTCATGACTTCCTAATGAGAATGTTTTATTTACAGCGTTAATGGAACAGAGTCAGGGCTTCGTGACTGAGCTGCAGCAGCTGTAATGGTACATTCCCACTGCCTTAATTACCAGTTCCATTAGAATAAAAAACTAAGGTTTACTGAGACTGCTTTAGAAGGAGATGAATGAATGAAACCACAGACAACAGCTCTGGACCAAAACAAACAAACAAAATATCAGGACACAGTTTCAGCTTTTATACTCAATTTTAATTTATAATGCAAGTGAGCCGGTTCTGATATAAAAAAGCTGAGTGACAGAGAAATGCTGCCCAGCAACATTCAGAGCAAAGCAAAACAGCACAACCATCACGTCTGCTTCCTGATCCGCTCAGTTAAGACCAGAAGATTTAATTTTATGAGCGCACTAAACTTTCACCCCCAACCCCCATTCATGCAAACACTTCCCTAACAAACATGCTTCTGTTGGAATAAAAGTGTAGAAAGATGAACGATACAAACAAACAAAAAGTCAAAGGTGAAGGTTGTGCTCAACGAGACTCCCGTTCCCACAACGCCAATCAAAATATGTTACACTAATAAAAAGAACTGGAACTTTCAGCTCTAACTGCAACTAGCTGAAGTGATTCAGGTCAAACATGATTTGATTTCATTTCCACTGCTCAACTCTGACAAAATGCTGGAAAATTCACATGCATGATGGAAAAACTGCAAAATATCGACAATTTGCTGAAACTAAACTTCACACGACCTGGATAAACTACTGGATGAAAACTAAAACACATTCTGACTGATGAGCTGATGGTTTGTGTTTAAAACTCGCTGAACTTTCTGGACGAATCTGTGCAGAAAATTTAAAAAATCAAAGTCTATAGGAAACATTAGGAGAACCTTGTGGGAACGTTGGCTTGAGCAGCTCAGAAGCAACAACAACATTCCTGCAGAGGCGAAGCTCCTGACAGACAAACCCTGTGGAAAAACACTCCACGCCCACACAAAGCTCATATAATTATAAAGTCTGACAGCAGTGCGGGGTGGCCCCGCCCCTCTCCGCGGCGTGCCTGCGGGGCACGGGCCTGTCCTGATCTGCTCACACCTCATTAGCAGGCGGCTAATCAGCTGGCCCGGGTTAAAAGTGGGTTTAATTAAATCTGCGGCTCGCCTGAAGAGTCTGAGGTGTCTGGGTCCGCCCAGCGGCGAACACACAAACACACCTGTCTGGACGGGCCACTCCGACAGGTGGCGGGAGGGGGTTCGTCCTGCGCACACCTCCACCTTTACACAGTTTCAACACAACAACATGGTCTTGCTGTCATATCAGCAGCAGGATGGATGCCCCAACTTCCTGTCAACGCCCTGATTAAAGCTTCAAATCTTCAGCGTGAAACTAAAAGAAAACACGCTGATAATTTTCAAAAATAAACACATAATGTATAGATTTTTACACTCTGACACTGCTGGAGGCCCCGTGATTGTCAATACTGTCAAATAAACAAGTGGTTTTATTTTTACTTAAAGATGTCCTATTAACAGGTTTAAGTCCATCTGTTCAGAGTCTAAACTTGAGATTTTCTGAAGTGGCGTGAAATGAGTTTAGAGGTTTATTTTCTCATTTAACACCAATCAGCTGTGACGTGTATTAAAGATGTGCACACAGCCACTGTTTCCATTTCCAGTGAAATTAGCATTTTGTTCTGCTTCGTCAGGGCCGAGCGCTGCCGGCTTCAGCCGTTAAAGGCTTCGGGCAGCCACTGATATGGCAGGAGACCAAGGTTTAACATGCACCGCCTCTGCAGGAAAGACTCCGCGATTCAGACCCAAAAATTAAAAGTGTGCAACTCAAACATGTTAATAAAACCACCCAGTAAAGGATAATTGTGTCTGTGTGTGTGTGTCTGTAACCCTAACCCTCCCTCTGTTTTCACTCAGAGTCAGATATAAAAGTGTTTTTCCATTTCTGATCTTAAACAACACGAGTCATGAAAAAACAAAACAAACACACACACACACACACACACACACACACACAAACAGAACTGTGCTTAAAACATCAACATGTAGTGAATGTACTTAACAATAAAAACACTTTTGTTTTACAAACTCTTTGTAGAAGAACAGAAGAAAATACACATCCTGAAAAAGGGAATTTTAGCATTTACAAGTCCATCCTGTGGCTGCGGAGCACTCAGCGATGGCCACGGCCGTCTTCATCAGACTGAACCGGGGGTTTTCCGCCACCAGGAAGAGGAAATGCAGGAAATGTGTGGTGATTTTTTTTTTTTGTTCCAGAGAATCCTGACAGATGACGACTCAGTTTATACGAGTTCACATCGCATCACGTTCCCCCAAATCAATGAGTCAATCAGAGGAGCGATGACACAGCTGGAGGCTTCCAGCCAAACATCACAGACTAACTGGCTTTCAATTTTAAAAGTCACACTTCAGTGGATCTTTTCAATTTTTAAAAGATATTTCCAGAAAACATGTTTTAAGCTTTTTCTTCTAAAATGATTCCAGCTGTTCTGGGTAGACGGTGGGAACACTGGCGGTTATTTTGGCGAACTGGATGATGATGGTGTTGAATTATTAAGAGGTTAAATAAAAACTGATAATCAGAAAAAAAAAAAAAGCCATGAAGAAGAAGTGGGGCCTCGTTCCCAAAGGGAGAAGCTTCCACAAAAGCTGCAGATATTCAACATCCTGGTGGTTACCCTCCTCACTGCCCATTGGTGGAGGTACTGTTGGGGGCGGGACTGGAACCCTCCGCGCCTGCCGACGGCTGGACGTTGTCAGCCAGGTTGTGAGCGTGCTCCAGGAAGAGGTCTTTGAGCACGCTCAGCTCTTTGCTCAGCAGTTTAATCTTTGCCTCGAGCCGCTCGTTCTCCTCCTTCAGCTCGTTTACGCGCTGTTGCGTGTCCATCGCCTTCTGCTTGCTGCGCATGCGGCTCTTCTTCACTGCCAGGTTGTTGCGTTCGCGCCGCTGGCGGTACTCCTCGCTGTCCTTGTCTGCAGGGGGTTTCTTCATCTTGCTGGGGGCGAGGGCTTTGCCACCTCCGGTTGAAGGGTTTGCTGGGACGAGTTGTGGGACCTGCTGCAGTCCGGCTACGGCTGCCGGGAGGGACGAAGAAGCAGCGTGGGCCTGGCTCTGGATGACACTCACGCCGTTGTGGTCAGTTGCAGTTAGTTTCGGCTGCGACGGCCGGCTCATTTGGATGTGCTGCCAACAGGTGCTGATCTTTGACCAGAGTCTCCTCAGGTGTAGAGCTGAATAGAAGACTAGAAGCAAAGAAGATGGTCCTGCAGATGGACAGAGCCTGGAGGGTGAGACAGACCAGATTAATTGAGCACATCACACAGAATCAAAGCAAACACTAAGCTACAGACTAGCCATGGACAACACCACACATGTAAGAAGACAAAGAAGTCAGAGACAGCTGTGTGCAGATGTTTCTGTCCACGCGTTTGGAGTGGAGGCCTCAGCTGAACCACAGTACGTCCCTTTCACTGACTTTATTTGGTATTTTAATAAGTAAAGTACTGGTGACTTTTTATCATCTACATGAAAGAACAACACCATCTGATTAGGGTTAGGGTACCTAACGTCAGAGGTTCCGGTCTTTGCTGGCTTCCTGTGCGCTGACAGGAAGTGAAAAGCGTCCTGGTGGTCTTTGATATCATACAGCTGCATCTCGAGACTTGTGCGCATCATTTTGATCTGTTATTTTTTTCTCCACTCTTCTTCCTCTATGCAGTGAACCTCCTGTCGATCTCTTACTGTTCAAGCCCACTTTTTAACCAAATCAACATTCTACCTGAGCCTAACACATCACTCACCTGCAAGCATGTCTGTGCTGGTTGAATATCCCATATCAATTCACTAATCAGACGCCTACGCAAATGGGCACAAAGGCGGTATTATGGATTCTGCTTTGGCGTCTTTCGGTGGCTCCACCAGTGGATGCAGGCTCTGGTCCTGCTAAATATGAGCTTCACAGTGCAAACACTGAACATTTGTCAGACTTGATAGCTTTTTGATTTCACTCTGCAGCTCTGCGCCAGAAATGTTCAGGGATTTTTTAAATTTTATTTCTGCAACGAAAGGACTGACAAGCCATTTTAATGTGTTTCTATCATTTCTGGAAGGTGGAAGTCAGTCAGTCAGTCAAAGTTCCAGCTCTGAACATCATTTCCTCACTTTCCTAGCGTTCTTCTAGCTCCAGTTAGGAGGCTTCATCATCACCATCTTCTTCCTCCTACTCCATCACTGCGATACCATAATTGTTCAGATTGTTATTCCGCACGGCCAATTAGTAGCGCCGCTCTGATTGGCTGGGGCGTTGCTATGCAGCCAGTCAGCTGTGCGCAGCGGAAAGCGCTCCGGGTGAAACAGCGGAGAGGTTGCCTGTTGTTGCATCATCACGAGCGGCTCTCTTTGTGTGAAGACAGGGGAACTCCAGAGTCATGCGGGGCTACACACAAAACCACCGCTTTCTGGTGACTTCACCGACGTGTGACAAATATGAAAACACACGAAACAGATCAAAACAGGCGGACTGATCCGAAACACGTCGCTTTAAAGTACCCAAACTTTAATTTTCGAACACTTTGACAACTTTCTGTTCACTCGAAGCGACCAACAGGCAACTCACCGACTCACCACTGACCGTCGAGCTTTCCCGATCTGAGACAGGCGTCGATTTAAGCCTAGTTTGGCCCGAAACACGACAGCTTTCTTTTAACGAACGCGAACACTGCCTGTTTAGCCGGGCGCATAGCCAGCTAGCGGGTTAGCTCCTGTCGCTAACAGCCATCAGTTCACTGCCAGCTTCGCTGTTTCGAACCTACAGAGAAAGAAAACTACGATTTTACCTTCACTGGGAGGCGGCGGGCTCAACCGTCCGTCAAAAGATGAGAAAGTTTCCCTAGAAAACCGAAGTTTAATCCCGTCCGTATGAGCTCGGACTGTTTTTGTTTGTAACATGGAGAGCGACCGATTGCGAAATCTCTTTTACCATGTACGGCAATGTCCAGGATGAGCTAATCACAGGCGAGTAGGTGGCAGCGAGTGGGGCGCTTGGCCAATCACCGATGAGTGTGCGGCGGAGTGATGCAATGCTCTTTGTGATTGATTCGTGTTTGGACCAATGAGACGCTGCTATCTTCTCTCGGCGTTGTTTATGTAACCGAGGCTGGTCAGATGAGTTGAAACACGTATGACTTCATCTCTGAATGACGAGACTCACTCTCAAAGCGGCCGTACCTTCAGTAACGACGCTCCCGCTTCCTTCAGTCACTATAATAACTATTGTGATGTCCGTGTGTACGAAGAAACCCCTTAAAACAGCTGGAGAACATTCACAGGTGACACAAGCACTTAATGAAACCGCGGTCCTGCCAGGAACACACAAAAACAATGTAATTACTGTTTTAATAATAATAATGGATTGGATTTCATATAGCGCTTTTCAAGGCACCCAAAGCGCTTTTATTTATAATAATCGTGACCAGAGAATATAAATGAAGGGATGTATAGACAAAGACCCCGAGATGTCAGAGGTCACCTGGACCTGAGCCCCAAACAAACAAAAACAAAAGATCAACTTCAAAAGGTAAAAAAAAAAAAAAAAAAGACAAAAACCCCAAATATTAAAAAAGCGGGTGATAAAAGTGATAAAAAGAAGATACAAACCCACAACAAACAGACAAAAATTTATCCTGACAGCACTTTTCTCTCAGGCTGTGGTTACATGTGGTTTCTAGAGTTTCCAAAAGTGGAATGGGAGGCAGAGCCTACAGCTTCAGGCCTCTTCTGTGGAACATTAGGCTACGTTCACACTGCAGGTCTTAATGCTCAATTCCGATTTTTTGATCAAATCCGATTTTTTTGTCTGCTTGTTCACACTACACATAAAATGCGACATCAAACGCTCTCCAGTGTGAACGCTCAAAGCGGCCCGCATGCGCAAAAGAAGATGTCACACAACTCGCTCTGTTTAGACCCAGAGCAAACAATATTGTTTGACTGATGGCCCTTAATATAAAGACTTCGGACTTTACGTTTCCAGATTTTTGCTTTAAGTTATTTTGTTATTTACATAATAATGTAGATAACCTAATAATGATCCTTTTTGCTGTTTTAGAGGAGCGGTGCTTCAAAGGATAGTTGCAGATTTCTGTCAGAATCTGCAGAAAATACAGTAAAAATAAAATGTTCACATTTCTCCAACGTTGTCTTCCCAACAGTTTCACCGGATGGTAGGAAATCGTTCGCGATGTCCTATCGGGCGCTTCTCCGGCGCTGATAATTGGCGTCTGTCTTGTGTCAGTGACGTAAAAGACGGATTTAATGCGACTTGACCGTTCACACAGCAGTCGCTTTCTAAAACATCGGATACGTATCGGATTCAGTACCACATACGAAAGTGACCCAGATCGGATTTGAAAATATCGGATTTGTGCCGTTCACACTGTCAGACCAAGATCGGATACGGGTCGCATAGGGGCGAAAAAATCGGATTTGATGCGCTTTCGCCTGCAGTGTGAACGTAGCCTTAGATTGCAGTGCAACTTTCAGCTTTCACTTAACAAAACTTGTGCATTGACTGTCATTTTAATACATAGCTTCCCATTTCCAGAGGCTCCTAAGTGTAAATATTAGGATGGATTTTAATAACTGGACAAAAATCCTTTGCACCGGGTGGCTACCTAAAGTCTAGAAACCACGCCACAGTTCATCCTGCTGCTTATACTGGCAGCCACATCATGAATAAACACCCATGACCCGGTTCAACTGCAGCCATACATGCCCAGGCCATCATTCTTAAACAACCATCATCTGTCCCAAGATCTTTTTCAGGCTCTTTTAGATGTTTACTGACAGTCTGACCTGTTGTAAACTTTCTGTATTTCCATTTGCAAATGCATCATTTAATTATCAGTCTTCATTGTGACTCTGCCCCCTCCTTGTGAGCTTGACTGGGTCTGATGTTGTAAAGGTATTTTCTTAATCATGGAAATAATTCTGTCATCATGCACTGTAGGTGTTTTCTATGCTCTTTCAGATCTTTTGGTGTTGCTGAGCTGGTCAGTGCGTTCTTTCTTTTAAACAATGCACCAGATTTTTGATTTGGCCAATACCAAAGTCTTTGCTGTTTATTTGGGCTTTTCAGCGGAACGATGGCCTCCCTCACTTCCACTGAGATGCCACATTGAGAAGTCCAGCTATCAAATGCAATTTCAACTCTTGGACTTAACAACAGATTTTATATCTGACTATTTCACATGACATAAGATGACAACAGGCCTCATATGACCATGAAGCAGCTTGTCAGTCAATTGTCCTGTGAAAGTCAGTACTGTGCATAAAATGGCTGTAATTCCAGTACAGTTAGTTCAGTACTTTTGGTAAATCCCCCCAAATTAAAGCTGAAAGTCTGTGCTTCATTTTTTAAATTCACTGTTGTGGTGTACAGAGGCAAACAACCCCCCCAAAAAAACAGTCACTGTCCAACAACTTTTGGACTTAACTGTATAAATGAAATTGAGCTGGACTGAAAGCAGCCACAAAGACACACACAACATGAGGTTTGGTAATAGTGATGCCTGGTCACGTGACCAAACATTGCATTGCTCTCACTAGGCGCTGCATCCAAACTGTGCTGATGTCTGGAAATATGCTGTGAATGTTGGCCAGCTGTCCATGTGGAATTCGAAGCTGTCACTCATGACTCCAGTGCAGTGTTTGCTTTTTTGGTAAACTGCTTTCTCAGGTCTGATTGGTTAATGTCAACTTAAATTCAAATCACATTGCTTCTGGAAACAATGTGATTTTTAATTTTTTTTACTGTCCAACCACACTGTTGCTGCAGAAAATGTGTACAGGACCACTAATGCTGCAACACTGATAGCACTGGTGACAATGGTGTGATGTCATTGAGGTCAGGGCTGCCTCAGCTCAACAGAGAGTCACCAGTGCTGTTAAAATGAAAGTAAAGTCACTGAAAACAAATGAAGGCTGAATGCAGTATTAGGAATCGCTCGTGTGATCGAAGAGGTCAAAGGTCCACGTGCTGGCCTGATCTGAGGTACCCTCGCACCGTGCTGACAGCTGAGCTGCAGTGAAGCAAACAAAAGCTCTTCAAATATTTGTCTGAGCGTTTTTGTGTATTCTAGTTTGTGTTTAACATGCTGACTTTGAAGTTTAGGAACATCACACTTATTTTTTCCAGTTTTAAACTTTTTTAATTATTATATTGTTTCCTTAAAAACACATGTTCCTCCAGATCATTTCAAGGACCCTTGGTACTTCCTTCTGAAAGTCTCTGGCCTGAAGAGCTTCCCAGTGCAACAGAAAATGTTGTTCACATTTTCCCAGCTGAGTCCGTCAACACTAGTTTTAAAAGTCAGACCCTGAGGACCACTAAAGCTTCCTCAAGGTTGCTTAAAAATTCCTCAAATGAACCAAAGATGCCCCCCGAAGGATTCTCTATTCCAACATCCTCAATGTGAACCTCATTTATAAGCCACTGATTTTATTCTCAGTGCTACTGTTTCCAGCTGCCCTTTCCTAAATCACTTTTATGGCAGCAGTTACAAAAAGGACAGAAGTCGCGCTGGGCTGTCAGAAAGAAGCAGATTATTGTCTTCAAATGGAGGTCAAGCAAAAACCTGTAAAAATATACGCATGGAATAAAAATACAAAATAAACAAGCAGCTTTAAATCGCTCCCAACACGAAGATCTCTCTGTTTGCTGCTCACAGAGGGCGCTGCAGTCCTGCTCTTCAGTCCGCCGTCCCTGCCCCCACTGCTCCGCGCTGCTCACCCGTCCTCATCCAAGCAGATTCCCCAAGTCACATCTAACATTGTAAGCAGGTCATAATAAATATGCCTCAGTGTTGGATCTTCCTGACTTAGAATTTGGAAATAAAAATACATTACAATAAGAAAAGAAGTTATTTCTTGCAGGGACTTGACGGTATATATTCATATTATAATGAAGTAATGACAGGTTTTTGCATCAGTGCGCATTCTATTTAACATCAGACGTGTTCTAAGTCCAGAAGATGTTCACGACTTTTATAACTTGCACATAAAGTCTGTGCGTCCTGCTCTGATAGGTGCCGCTCCCTCCTTTCAGAGATAAAGTCTCCCGGTGTAGACTGCCCGGGGATTAAAGAAAAGAATTTAGTTCTTTTAAAACAGGTTTTCAAGCTGATCGTGTTACGCGCTGAACACCAGCGCGCTCGGTCTAGAAGAGCGTCTGAAATCCAGAGCATTTATTAATTTTTGTCAATATTTGTTTTTGTAAACATATATATATATATGTATATATATATATATATATATATATATATATATATATATATATATATTTAATGTGACTTTTGCGGACCGACTCTAACTGCTCCGGGTGGTTTCAGCGTGTCTTCACCAGCCTGAGCTTTGGCGCTGATGTGTGAGCAGAGCGCGCAGAGAGGAGCGCAGGACGCTGTGTGTGATAAAAGTTTGAGTCGAGTTTGACTCTGAAGCGTTCCCGTGCAGATAGCTGGCAAGACTGAGGGCTGTGTGTGCGCGCGCGCGGGCACGTGTGCCCGCCCACTCCCTCTCCCTCTCTGTATATAACAGCAGTTTGACAGCTCGGAGTTTACTGAGCAGGAGGAATCAGCCCAGCAGAGTTAAGCCTGAAGCTGCTTCATTCCGCTTCTTTCCGCGTACAAACGGAGCCACTGCAACCGTCACAGTCTCTCCGAGCTTTGGGTCAGCGCATGCTTGCAGCTGTGTAACCCCCTCTCACCTTAGTACCCGACTTTGTGCAACCTGGATTCCCGGAGCTCATCGCCATGCCTGCCCGGGTTTAGATTCTCAATGGAGCTCTCTAACCTGTACGAGGTCGCACCTCGACCCCTGATGAACAGCCTGAACCAGCAGCCCTCCTCCGGCTACAGAGACCCGGCAGATCTTGGCGGTGAGATCGGAGACAACGAGACCTCCATCGACCTGAGCGCCTACATCGACCCATCAGCGTTCAACGACGACTTCCTGGCTGACCTGTTCCACCACAGCTCCCGACAGGACAAGCTCAAAATGATGAACGGGGAGTACGACCCGGTGACTTGCGGCCCGGGGCCCCAGCAGCTCTACATGTCCAACTACATGGAGTCTAAGATGGAGCCGCTTTACGAGCACAATCCTCCACGCCTCCGACCGGTGGCTATCAAGCAGGAGCCCCGGGACGACGAGGACATGAACCCGGGCATGCCCCCCACCTACCACCACCCGCACCCACACCCCCAGCAGTACTCCCAGCAGCAGCAGCAGCAGATGCCGCACCTCCAGTACCAGATTGCACACTGCGCGCAGACCACCATGCACCTCCAGCCAGGGCACCCTACACCTCCGCCGACCCCGGTGCCCAGCCCGCACCAGCACCAGCACCAACACCCGCACTCGCACTCGCAGCAGGGCGGCATGAAGCTGCTAGAGCAGCAGAGGGGAGGCGGCAAAACCAAGAA
Organism: Oreochromis niloticus; assembly: GCF_001858045.2. Lineage (NCBI taxonomy): Eukaryota > Metazoa > Chordata > Actinopteri > Cichliformes > Cichlidae > Oreochromis > Oreochromis niloticus. The sequence goes on from NC_031965.2 coordinate 37,674,170, forward strand.
GCACGTTGACAAGAACAGCCCGGAGTACCGGCTGAGGCGCGAGCGCAACAACGTGGCCGTGCGCAAGAGCAGGGACAAGGCCAAGATGCGCAACATGGAGACGCAGCACAAGGTGGTGGAGCTGACCGCCGACAACGAGAGACTGAGGCGCAGGGTGGAGCACCTGACCCGCGAGCTGGACACTTTACGGGGCATCTTCAGACAGCTGCCGGACGGCTCCTTCAAACCCATGGGCAGCTGAGAGCCTCCCGAACCGGACCGGGAGCGGACTGGACATGGACTGGTACACTGCTGGATTTATACACACAGCTGGTTCCGTTCGTCCGGACGGACTGAGAGCGGTAAGGAGACTGAGGCAGCTGAGCTGTTCACTGCTAAAACACCCGACTGAACGGAGTCCTCGCGATCACACTTTCTCCTCAGACTAGAAAAAATAGCTCCAAAGTTTCTGTGTGAAAACGAAAACCAAAGTGCAGACAGACTGTACGCAGAAAACAAACTTGAAGCCACTTTGGTTTTTATTGTTTCAGGAATTTTCCTGAAGATGCTTCAAGAAACAGGACTGATAAACTTTTACTGGAAACAGGTGAATTAATCTCACCATCATCTCACTGACTGAGCTCTTCGGAGAAAGACTTGCGCTCACCTTCAGGAGAAAGAGTGACTCGTTCAGTCGGTATATTTTTTTTTGTTTTGTTGTTGTTGTTGTTGTTTTTTTTTTTGCAGTGTTCATGTGCCTTCTAAAACTTTTTGTGCAAAAGCCGATAAGCTCGCCCCCCCTCCCCTGCAGATCCACACAACAGAGGACTGGCTGTTTTTGTGCCTTACCCCCGTACAGACTGAGAGACTCGACCCCACATATCAGTGCAGCTAAGGTAGGGCACGGCGGTGACGAGCCCGGACCAGCCTGTTGTGCACGTAGTTCCTGAATTATTTTGGTTTGTTTTATACAAAGTTACCGTCTCTATCAACTGATGAACTTGTCTTAGAGCTATGAAACTCAACCTGTATGTATGTTTATTTCCATGATATAACTGCATGGATTTGTGCTCATTTTCTCCTGTTTGTCCTTTGAGGAGGCGTGCGGGGCTGTTGGCAGGTTTACGTGTTCTAATAATCTGATCACGTGATGCAAACTTCACCCACCCCCCCCCCCCACCCCTGTGAGATAAAAGAAATCTGAAATTTTTTCTTTTTAATAAGTAAAGTATTTAAGATTTTTGTTCACTGACACACTGTCAACCACAATACTGAAAGCTTGTACCTCCACTCTTAAGAAGTGTACTAATTAAGACTAAATGAATACGTAAAAAAAGGCGCAAATACATTTTTTCTTAGCTTCCTAATACTCAAGAAGGTGTGGAGATACAAGTTTGCCCCCCCCCCCCTGTGATTGCCCAGCCCGGCCTCTGTTGATTTAAGCCAAAGTAAAATACAAACTAGGAAAAAAAAAAGAAAAGAAAGAAGAAAAAAGACTGGAATTGAAACTGTGGTACCTGCTGCACCATGTCTAGGGGGAAATCACGTATCTGCAGGAGAAGCCTGATGGCAGCTGGTTCGATGGGATTCTGCAGAAACGTGGTTCCTCTGAAGACACTGAAGCAGCTCTCTGTATGCACTATTTGTCAAAGCACAGCTTTGTTGTCTGACACACGATGGGTACTGATCTGAGCAGAAAAAACACGCCTGGCTCTGTGCACACACCTGTTTTTAAGTGTTTGTTCATTCTGAGAAAGATAAAGAATAAATAAATGTGAACAGGGTTTCTATGCAACATGGTAGTTATCTTCTTCCTCTTCCCCACTGTTGAATCATAGCTCATGCAGCAGTGCCTTCTGATCCTCTGAGATGACCTTTGACCTTTAGCTGGTCTGTTGAGAAAGATTTTAAGACATTTGTGTCAGTGAGGAAGAAGGAAGCACCTTTTTTTTTTTTTTTTTTTTTTTTACAAACACTGATGTTAAACCAACATTTGTTTCAAATTTTACGTCTCAATTGTAAAATAAGCATATATATAAATATATATGAATAAATATATATATAAAATACCAAAAAATCTGAAATATTATAATAAAAGAAGCTCGTTTTATCAGATTCTGTTTGTGCGTTTGGATTTATTTCTCCATTTGCTTCTCTTGTTGCTGCATCAAGTTCATTGTATCTCTTCGATTTCTTGCAGTCCATAGGGGGCGCTGAGCCAGAAATGCTTCATATCAGGTGTCATTCTTCAGCTTGAATAATGATAAAGGTACAGTCTGCAGCGCTGCAACTTTTACAGTGACGTCTAATTGTCATAAAAGTGAAGAAAATCATCGAAAAATGAATTTTTCTGACAGCTTTGGTTCCTGTGTTTTTTTCTCTGCATGTAGATCTCGCATGCAAACACACAATGAGTAATATATATGATGTGCAAAAAGATAGATGGTCAGAAAAATCTCCACCTCGAGCAGCTGCAGCGGCAAAATGCACATCACATATTCTCTGCACATATTTTAGTTGCATTCAGGAGAGACGGTCACAGCCTGGACTGTTAAATTACTGCATCAAAGTCCTCATTGTGCAGAAAAACATTATCTGGCATTACAGCAGCATTAATGTGTATTTTGCATTTTAGTGGTGAACGTGTTGAAAGTTGTTCTTTAGTATCACTGACAAACAACAACACGCTCAGGAATTTATTCCTAGTTTAATGCACCAGATTAGACATGAAAAAAAGTCCCTGTTGTGGCACTGAGTCTGTGAGCCAGTCTGAGTGTCTGGACTCTGATTTTTATTTTTTGAATGTTCTATGTGATTCTCGGATTCGTGGTTATTTTTACGTCATGTACTAAGCGTGTTTCGGTTAGTCCTCAGCTCCTTGTGGTTTTTGAGTTTTCTCTCTCTCAGTGTTTGGTCTTCTCCTGTGTTCAGTCAGCCTAGTTTTCATCTTGTTTATCTCTTGTCTCCATGTTTGGTGTTCCCTTTCCGTCTCCCAGTCAGTCATGTCCCCGTGTCTGCTTCACCTCGGTCCCTCTGCTGAGCCTTAGTCTTGGTCTCCGTGTTTATCTTACTTCCTGTTTTATTTTGACAGTCTCTTGTCCTGTATACCGTGTGTTAGTTACAGTTAGTTCTAGCTGTGTTCCCACCTGTTGCCCATCCTCTCGTTATCCTGTGGGTATTTTGGTCCTCAGTGTCCCTCTGCTCGTTGCCGGGTCGGTCATGTTTCCCTGTGCTCTGTAGTTTCCAGAGTTTTTGTATTTAGTTTGAGTTTCTAAGTACAGCAATAAAGATGCCTCATTAAGTTAATTCACTTGTCTTGGCGTCCTGTGTTTGGTCCTGCCTTGCCTGTCACACAGTCAGTGTACTTTATGTACGTAAGCAGTACACAGTGCAGCATAACAAAGTTCATGATGCACGACAAGGAATATGAATAAATCCTCTCCGATTATCTGAAGGAAGTAAATAGCATTCAGTAGTACAGCTCCAATTAGATGTGCGCTCATGTTCATCTGTTTGAGTCAGAAATGAATCATTTGTCCTGCTGGATGGCCGAGCAGACGCGACTGTCCTCGAATGTCAGAATTAGAATACCTTTATTCATGTGACACATGCAAGAAGATTTGATGTCTCTCTTCAACAACAGAGAGTTACAGTGGACACATGCCTAATAAAAAAATGTTAAAATGACTCAAACTGGTGGCAGTTTAGAAGAAAACTAACAAAAACTACAGAAAAGTTTCCCTAATGTTTGGATCAGTTAAAGGAAGTGGTCGAACGTGGAGGTGACCTTTTTTTTCACTACTTTCTTTGTCGTCTTCCCAGCAGAGACCACGATGTTTCCTCGCCACCACCTGCAGACTACATAAATAAATTTGTGATTTTAGCCCCTTTATTTTGTTGGCCTACCTTCTGTGCACCACGTCTAGGTTTTGGCAGCGAGTGCTAAACCCTGTGCTACTGCTGCTGCTATTGGTTGACTGTGCCGCTGCAGCTGTGGTGACCTGTATTATAGATGAACCCCAGCATTAAACATCTGCATGCAGATTGTATAATACAGAGGTTTAAGGAAAAGGAAGAAAGAGAGCGGAAAAAATCACAGTGGTAATTTTGCGCCTGACTGTTTGTGTAATTTGTAGCCTGTCAGAACTACACATCTAAAAAAAACCAAGAAAAGCTGGGAAAGAGCCTGTTCTCAGCTTTGGGCTTTTTAAAACCGATCCAAGGTTCCAGGTTCATTTTTTTTTTTCAAAGTTAATGTAGCTGAAGAAAAGTTCTCAACACACAAAGGTACACACAATCTTAATCAAAATCATAATCGTGGGTGGGAAGTGCATGAAAAGGTTTTAATTTGTAAAATAACCCGAACTTCACAAGTGCAGTGAAACATGAAGTACAATGTTTGCCTCTGAGATTTAGTGCAGCCCAAATGCAAAACAGGGAAAACTGAAACAGAAGCATATTAAATTTGTACAATACTAATGTATTAATGAATTTGGTTACCTGCTTGCTTTTAAACAAGATATCTCAATTTTGATACTTTATTCTCATATTCGTGGGTGAGAGGGGCTGTTAGAGGTTAATGATCCACAAAGTTTCCTGTTTTTATCCTGAAAGGCACCTTTAGATCAAGATCTTGGCCTCAGACATCGGTTTGAGTCAGGCTCTCAGACGAGTGTCTGCTTGAACCTGCAGCAGCACGTCAGAGCCACCGTAGATTAAAGAACAAATCTGTAAATTTGTGACTGGCAAAGTGTTTGTTTGACATTCTGCGCAACTCCGAATCAGGCAATAAAAGTCAGAATTATCTCAAGGGCTCAAAACCCAATCAGATGCATTAGAACACGCAGCTTCATTTCAGGAGAAAAATGTCTCCAGACAGCAACAATCTGATCTGTGTGTGTGCAGACCTACTTCTACATCGTGGGTGATTTTTCTCAATTAAAGCTGCATGTGTGAAGTCTTGATAAGCCTAGGTAGAAAACTGAGATCTGAGCGTTTGAAGTTGATGAGTGTTAATGGTTGGGAACCAATTATAGTGAACAATCTGCAGTTAGCCGAGGTGAAAAAGACCGATCGACCTGCAGGGCTGTCCCAACAGCTGATCCACAGCCAAGAAAGAAAACGAGAGAGATCCCAGTTTCTTTTTTGGTATTTCTTTGGTCTCACCACATAAAGCATGTTTGTATGAATGGTGCTGTATAAATAAAGCTGGGATGACTGTGCTAATATTATTTGGTGCAAATATTATGATCTTTAATTTTCTGCAAAATCAAATGCAAATGAAAGAGCCAGAACTCGAATCCAAAATTCCAGTCATCCTACAAGATGAAAAAAAAACATCCATCAAGAGAAAAGAAAAGAAAGGGAAAGAAAAGAAACATCAGATTTATGGTCATTTACTGGTGAAAAGAAGGAGAAAAGAAAACATGTGTTTGAGATAAAAAGCTCCTTTTAGGAAACTGAGGGCCAAATATCAGAGCTGAGAGCTGATCTACATCAACGTCGCCAGAGCCGAAGAGTTTTACAGGACGCAGATAAAACTACACCGCTGGTTCTTTCATGCAGAGATGTCGATCATAGTCCAGATAGCAGAGAAAAAAGGAACATTTACGATGTAGCGTCACTGCATGGAAACACAAAGCAACACAGTATGAGTCAGAGCAAACTGGGAGGCGCTTTGACCTTTACATGCGTCCCAGGACTGCAACACACCCTGATTAATTAATTTGTTATTTTCAGTGAGACTCCGACTTAAGTCCGCCTCAGAAAAATGAACAGCTGATGCACATGAGACGCACATTTTGCATCTTGTGCATGGTGAGAACGCCATTCCGCTGGTCCAGTGATGTGAAAACATTACGACATTGATGCCAGAAAAGCAGAAAATGCTTATCGAGGGAGCACGCATTCATAGAACAGGGAACATACATGAAGACATAATAAAAAAATTACAAAAATCCACGCGGCATCAAAGCGCCTGGTCTAAAGTCATTAAGGCTTTCACTGAGGGAAGGCTTTCTTTGGACCTTTTCCTGACTCAGGCTGAAGAGCTGCTGCAGGATGGCAGACAGGCTGGCAGCACAGCAACACTGGCTTGGTGTAGTCGCTCCACCTATTTCCTTATCATGTGTCCCAAACGCATGTCCATGCAGGAGAATCCAAGAAGGATGTGGGGGTTCTGAGCACCTGAGCCCAGCATGGGGCAGGCAGGGAGTGGGGGATAGTTTGATTGCTGTGGAGGTGTTAAGATTGGTGCTGCCTGGGGAAAGAGGGGGCTCAGTACTAAACCTGCTGAAAAACAGCTGATTGGCCCAGCCCAGGCTGGCCCCCTGCTGCTGTTGTCTAGAGTTGAGTCTGGTGATCAGTTTCATCCCCCAGCACACTTCTTTGCTTTAGTTTAGTATCCTTCTCAACTCACCCTTGTCCCAAGAACTGAAGTCAGTTCTGGTCAAGATGATGGTATCTTCACCAACTCTGTGATATAGCCTGCAATGCTGCTAATGCCATCCCCATGTAGATCCCACAGCACGTGTCGAAGCAGACCTGCAGAGCTTCACTAACTTCATGTTTCCAATTCCTTACAGAGTTGATGGAAACAGGGACTCTTTGCACTGCAGAGACACGCTGATGCTTGAGTCACGGTTCTGTGGTTGTGTCTGTTTGTGCATGTATTTGCCCATGGAGAGCCTACAGAGAAGGGTTTCAGCCAACGCCCGCATGCTCCTGTGTAGTCCCCGACAATGCCAACCTCTCGTTGTTTGACATGGATGGAGCTGATGGAGCTGTGTGTTGGTCAAATGACTGGTTGACAGGGGAGAAATACCCCCCCCCAAAGATCCAGAAATACAGCATGCAATTGCACCACCATCAACAAACATTGTAATGCATCTCAAGTGCGAGAGACCAGATTAGACTCTGCCAAAAAAGCAAAACTCATAAAAATCCAAAGCTGTTCTGGAACGACACTCTTCGGAGAGATCAACCCAAAATTAGCTTGTGCTAGAATAATGGGAATAAAAATGTCGGGAGACTTTGTAATTCACTGTGTGAGGCTGGCAGTGCTGGCTCAGTGTTTCAGTGTCTACACCCAAACTCACAACAGTGTGTTTAGTTCACGGCATTATTTGAGGACAGCAGCTCCACAGATGGAGATGAACGCTGGGCTAATGATGATGATGAGGAGTTCATTTCGGAGCCATTCTATATCAAAATACTGAAAAGCAGCTCTGGGTGGTTAAACTGAGAGCGCAGCAGCAAAGATTAGCATCCTGTGAGAAGCTGGGACCACGTGGGTCCCTCAGCTTCCTCTACCCCTCCGAATCTGCCACTCAGGATCTGCTTGGAACATCTCTAATTAAAATAAATTGACTGTGCAGTGAAATTTTGCAGATGTAAATGCTGGTATGAGCCGCTTTTAGATGACACGCACTTCTATTGAAGCAAACCATAAAACCAGCTGTATACAATTGAAAGTATTCAAAAATCAGGGCCAGAGTCCATTATGTATTTATGCGTGAGCGTTTGTGGCTGCCAGCGCTGTGGAAAAGACAGAAGAACCAACGGCATGAATAAACATTATAAATGACAGTTTAATCCTAGAAACTAGTTGTATTAGAAACAGGCGAAATGGACTCAACTGCAGGAGTGACTTGTGTTTGTGTTCAGCCTGGGAATATTGAAAACCGCAAAATAACCTGAGATAGTAGAAAACGAGAGAAATAGAGAACATCGAGAAGAAGCCAAGCAGGTTGATTGAAACATGCAGCTGGCAGAGAATTCGATGACTTCCACATGTTCCTGACAGCCTCACTGACTGACTGAAATATGACTGATTCAACATGAAATATGTGCCTGAAAACATGCACCGTGTGACTGCATCGTCCTGACATTATAACATAAACTACAGGAATGCTGACAGGGTGGATCCAGGCTGCAGAGGGAGGGGAGCGTGTCCTGAAGAAGGTTAAACTCTCTTGACAGATGTAGGCGTAAACACCAAATATTGATTTTATTTTTTTATGATTCCTATTGTGTGTTTTCAGATTTTCGGTCACACGGTGTTACTGAGGTCAACACATACATACATAAGAAACTAATTAGCCAAACGCAGGTTTCTGGCGTTCTTGTTTCACAGCGAGCTGATTAAAGTTTTTCAACAATGTTTTTATAACACTACATGTGGTGGGTGATGCCTCTCAGCAGGTTTCTAGAAGCTGTAAATGGTAAAAATGGTAAATGGACTGGTAGTTTTACTCTAACTGAGCACTTAAATCACATTTTACTATAAGCCTCATTAGCCCAATCACACGCACTTTCATACAAACACACCTTTGCTGTACCTAATCACCTTGTCCAACATTTTCCCGCATGCTCCAATGGATGCATCAGGGACACCTCTGGGTTGAGCATCTTGGGATGCTTTGTCATGTTGGAGAGTCAATCCTCCGACCATCTGATTGGTAGATGATGACAACCTCCTGAGCCACCGGAAGTAACCAGAAGTAAATGGACATGGTTCTTGTTTGAACACTTTACAACAATCTTTGAACCAGCTGTGGCCCTGTGGGGTGAGATCAGTCAAGGGGCGCTTGGCCGTGAGCCCCGCCTACCTCAGGGAGTCCAGGAACGCGGCCACCCCGAAGAAATGTACGGTTGGACGGAGGGAGGTACAATATCTGGGGTACCACTTGGGGGCGGGCAGGTGTGCCCACAGATGGACAAAACAGCTGCGATCGCATCCTGCCCACCCAGCAAGACCAAAAAGGAAGTGAGATGGTTCTTGGGACTGGGGGGCTACTACTGCCGGTTCGTGCCTGGGTTTGTGGACCTGACCAGCCCCTTGACTAATCTCACCCGAAAGGGTCCTCCAGATCTGGTCCAGTGGGCGGGGCCGTGTCAGGCGCCGTTTGTGCAGGTGAAGAAATCTCTCTGTGGGGAGCCTCTTCTCCACACCCCTAACTTTTCCACCCCTCCCCTGCAGCTGAGCCAGGGACCAGACCTCTGCCAACAAGCTGTCTAGCTTGCTGATGTGATGGTACTCATGAGGAGAGAATCATATGCTAAACACGGATCACCAAGATGAGAGACAAGAGGAAACAGAGAAGAATAAAGCTACTGCGGTTGAAGATCGGAGGGAAAGCTAACAGAAGGACAAGGACTGAATGCAAAGAGCCCAGGGGTACGGTTAAATAGTGAGTTTCAGCTGGGATACTTGCTAACTGAGTGATGTGACCCAGAAGTATCTGTGTGGTAACCATAATAGGAACGGTTCAAATTCTCCAAACACTAAGGCAAGCTTAAAGAGCTTCCTTTATTACCTCATTTTAGCAGGTGATACACGGGAGAGCAGATCAGATAATGTCATCCCACAATTCAGTGACCATTCATGAAAAGGATCAACAGAACTGACAATAATTATAAGTGTGTTTTCTATTTCACATCTTTACCCACTGATACACAGAAGCTAACTCATGAAAAAACTCAAAGTCTGTCTTCAAAGTGGTTTTCAAATTTTTTTCGTTTTTATCATGCCTTCATTCCTGTGGCATCATCATATTTAACCTACCCCCCCCCAAACACATTTCAACACACAGGCCTTCATCACAGTAACAGAATTCATGAAAGTGCTGGATCTTTAATAGTGGTGCTCCACCAATGGTGAGCTCCCACCTACGTTACAGTGGAAAATTCCACCAGTGATGCTCCACCAATAGGAGGATTCTTCAAAATCTGCACAGATCCAGGAGCCTAAAAGGATATCAATACCAAGGCCAAAACATTCACCAAATCCAGTCCAAATCAAACAAGATAACGGCACCAACCACAGACAACATGAATGCATCTCCAAAGGCAAATAAGGTTTATGAACCAGAGTCAAATTCTCATTTAAGCTGGGCCATCTAGTGGTTTATAAATCCGAAGTGTTTCCCTTTGGTTATGACTCCTTTGTCTGTCTCCTCTTTGTATGGAAAGAGAAATGTGGTCCGTTCTACAGGCTTGTAATGTAGATGGTTTACTATTATGGAAGTCCAGGTACCATCTAGCCCTGTTATCTGTGCATATGGCATATATGCGTTCTACTAACCTGTCCAGCAAACATCTTCTTGTTCTACCAGTGTAAAACACTTTGCACAATGTGTTGGAGGCTCTTTGATTCTTTAGCCTATGTGATCCTTCCAAAGATCACATCAGATAGAAGCCGTTTGAATCCATGAGCTCCTTCAGAAGAACATCAGCCTGCTAAACTCACAGGTGAGCTGTAATAAAATCTGCTTCTGGTCAATCTGCTGCTTTGCATGAATAATGTAGATTATATATAATTTCTCTAAATCAGTACTATGATCTGTATTAACTGCTTAAAGTGTTAAAGGTTCCGCATAATTCAGCTTGCATTTGTAATGTCTGTTGCTGTACTGCAGCTTTTAGCACTGTCAGGTCTAAAGTGTGTGTTTTTCCCTGAAAACAGCATGGCCGTTCAGATAAATGAGAGGAGTCTGAAGGACAATCAATATGTTTTTGATAAAAGGGTGAACGCTTATGTTGATTTCTGGGGCTGTGCGTTATCCAGAGAAGAGCTGCATTATTACAAACCATTCCATCATACGAACCTGAAATCAGCTGTAACAACCTGTGCGATGTGTAAAACACCATCCGGGCTCCTCCGTGTGTTAATGTAGTACTCAGTCTTATTAATGGCTCTTGTTTAATATCAAAGAGACGTAAAACAAAAGTTGCTCTGGCTAAGTTCTGCTCTGCTTCATTAAAAGTATCACCGAGGAGCAGGGTTAGGTAGGGCTTGGCTTTAAAACATTCAGTGCAAAGACCGACCCTGTTCCTTCTTAGGAATTCCAGCCTTTGTGATGAAGTGATATTTTTCACTGCCTGTTCTCGTTTATGTGACCTGCATAAAACTGCAGCGTAAGAAAACACTGGAGTGAAGTAAAAATACACATTTTGTAGTTCATCTTCTGGGTATTGTAGTTTTAAGACAGCAGACACAATCTGGGCTCCTGTTGTTAAGGACCGTCGTGTAAGTGCCGCTTTCTCAGCTGTTCTGATACTAATGAGCGAACATCATCCGTGCAGATACAGCGGCCAGGGAAGCAGAAGAACATCATATCAAGAAGGCCCTGAGTAAATGTGGTTATCCCAGAAGAAGGACAACTGCTGCCTAAGTAAAAACTGAAAATGCTACGTCCAAAGGAACAGGATCAGCTTTTTGGGATTTCCTTACCTGATTGAGCATGCATGAGGACATTTCACCGGGAGGAGATTAGAAATGAGTCGATCAGAGGGACAGCTCAGGATGAGCAGACCCTCAACGTTTGGACATGTGCAGAGGAGGGACAGTGGGTACAAAGGAGGTTGAAGATGGAACTGCCAGCAAAGGAGAAACGAGGAAGACCATTCAGGGATGTGATGAAGGAGGACATGAAGGTTGGTGTGACAGAGGAGGATGCTGGGATAGGAGGAGAATGAGGCAGAGGATTCGCTGTGGTGATCACTAAAGGGAGCAGCCAGGAGAAGAAAAGCAAGAATGTATGAACATGACAAATGTCGGAGCAGTTTAGACAAAAACAGGTACACAAAATATTTTCTTTTGGCCCTCTTTGTTCTTTAACAGTTCTTCTTCTTTCTGCCTTCTCTTCTATTTCCTTCTTCCAGGTGTCACTGAAAGAAGGGAAGAAGGACAGCTTTGTCAGGTGGCGTATTTTCTTCACCATTTGTGACCTCTCTGTCCTCATCAGTCTGCGTTCCGGGTCTACCTCTGTGTCTAGCTTTGTATCATTGGTAGCTTCGACAAGCCGTGGTTTTGGCTCGAGGCATCTCAGAGTGTGTAAAGACACACCGGCCTTTTATTTGGTTTTTGGATGAGAGCGAGGCTCTGTGTCTGATGTTGGCCGCGGAGTCTTCCTGCGGATGGAAGACATTAGCCTGTTAGCGGCTGGAACTTCTCCTTCCCTTTCTTTTTGTCTTTTCTGCTTTATTTCCATTTCATGTCCAGAAATCCGGCTCTGGCCAGCTCTCGTTCTCCTTTCTGAGTCCAGCCTCGGCTGGCCTGACTTCACTGTTAATAATCCTCTCATACGGGCCAATGAGCTGATTTTCATTTCAGGTTTACAGCTGACAAATCGCTGTCATTTTAATATGTAGGACATGTTTGGCTGGTGCTGAGTGTTATGTTGAGGTTTGGAAGAATCTCCCAGGTCTTTTAGTTAAAGAATAACTTTACAGTGAGCCCTCTTTGTTGTTTATAAATTTCATTTCATTTTATCATTATTACTGTCAGTATCATTACAGCAGATGTTCTCTTTTGCCAGAGAAACTACAACAAGTGTGTCCTGTAGAGAGGTGAGTTTAAAAAAAGGAGGAAAAAACAACAAAAATTACAATTTGATTAAAAAAAGAAAACATTTCAATTGAGTCAACTGAAACTGGGGTAATTTAGTCTGACACACCAGATGTTTGGCCACATCGAACATCTGGGAAGTCGTAATTGGAAACTTTAGAAAAGGGAAGGCACTTTCAAAAAATACTTGGCAGGTGATTGGATAAATCATCTGTCTAAAACCATCTACCAGCAGACTAACCTCAACAAATTTGATCAGTGAAGAGCAGTTGGTTTAGGCCTCAGCCACGGCGGCCTGGAGGCTGATCAGCAACCGGTTGGCGAGCGGCTGCTGGAGGTCTCTGGTGTCGGGCGCTGCACTGAAAAGCTCCTTGTGATTGCTTTGATCGCCAGCAGATCGCTGTGTTTGCCCGTAGTTTGCATGACAGACGGTGATTTATCTTACAAACAATTGCCTTTCATTTTCAGAGCTGTAGAGAATTTGGAAAAAATGTGAGCCAAACTACAAACGAAGAGCATTCGCCTTCAAAGCAAAAGTTTTACTTTACTGCTGAAACCAACACAATTTTAAAGGTGCAGCTTTTACCTACTTTTTCTTTACTTAGTCTTCACAGTTTAACTATCGCGTAGTGAGTGATGTTTGCAGAAAATCTTCCCTGCAAACTACAAACAAAACTACTGTTACGTTATAAGCAGGTAACAATTTTAACAGACAGGAAGAAATGCACTCATGCACTCTCCTCTCATATAGACTGGACTCTAGTTCAGGTTCAATGTTAGTTTCGCAGCTTGTTTTCTGCACTGCCAACATGTCCACAAGCACCGGGTGCTGCTCCTCAGCAAGATTCCAGAATTCAGCCAATCAGAAGAAAGTGAGCTTTTAGAGCAGGACAGCCTGAAAGAGACAGAAGCTAAACGATTTTTCAGATACAGGATAAGTTGCTAAAATTAACCCAGTATAATAAAAGTAATGTTTTCTGACATGGTATCATGGAAAGCTCTTACAGAATAAACATACAGACCTGTAAGCCGAATGGGCTCTTTTTAAGGGCGTTTGATAATAATTTGTCATATATTGGAGAAAGTGAAGTACACATTCAAACCATGCAGATTCTTCTACCGCGATGCTGACTTGGATTCATCAGTTTGATTGGGAATTAATTGTTTAGTAAAGAAAAGGTTTGACTTTAAAAGCACATTTGGAATATATGAGGAGCTGCGTTCAAGCTCAGTGACTCAGTGTTCATATGAGAAAGCTCTGTTACTTGAATAAATGTCCTCATTTTCGTTTGGCTGGGAGTCTGCAGGAAAACGTGGTTATTTTCAGATTCTCTATGTTTGCAGTCTCAAAGTGCTTTTGTTTCATTGACATTTTGTGTGGAGAGTGTGTCAGTGCCCCTATCTATCTATCTGCTCTATTTGGCTATCCACTTTTTTCTATTTGGCCTGTGTTAAACTTTAACTGGCCCTTTTCATTGACTCCAGAGTTGACAGAGCAGCTTGTTACTGAAGCTGAAAGGACAGGCAGTGCTTTGACTGTTTGTTCACTGAAACAGAAGAGACCTACATCCACTCACACAGACTCTTAAAGGAGCCCCAAAAGGACTTTCGCTCAGTTTGTAGGGACTGTGGAGCACCGACTATCTGTCTGGAAATACGCGACACAGTTTCTTCCTAACGTGTCTAGTTTTTGAAAAAGCGCAGCTGGTTTTATAAGAGTTACAGCTGTTCAGCAGGTGTTTCCACAATCATCAAATAGTCTTCTCTGTGGATGACCAACCATCTGCAGGTCAAAGAAAATGCTTGATGCACACACAGTACAGAATCAGCTCCTTCTTCCTTTAGCTGTAGTCCATCACACCGAACTACAGATTGGAGAAAGCTGTTAAAGTCTGTCTTTGGTTAATTACAGTAGCATCACAGTACAGTTATTGTAGCGTAGATGCTGCGGTGCTCAGACTTATCCGAGGCCCTTGGTGGTCAGGGAAGTTGTCTGAATCTGATCATTGCATTATCATAGAGTCAAAGTGCATAATATTTATTCAGACTGGCAGGAGGACATTTACACTATCCTGGCAGTGATGTAGCTGTATGCTGTCATGCAATACTAGAGTAGCTTTATTAAAACATACATAGATTTTATAGTGTGTTAGAAGCTGCTCGACCACTTTTCCTCCTGAAGCTGCTCTACACACCTGAACTTCTCAGACAGAGCTCAGAGAAAAGAGATTGCAACAGGGATCACGGTTTTCTTTCCACTGGAATCTCACAGAATGTGATTCGACGCTTACCTGGAAGAGGTAGGCTGACACAAACATAGTGTTGCATGCAGAGGGTTTAGCAGAGGTAACTTTTCCAAGAAAAGCCAGAGGTTTTCTGAGGCTTCCATGACTTATTTTCAGAGCTGGAGGTCTAGAAGCTAAAAGCAAGCTAGAATTTGTCAGTAAGGCTATTTCCCCATCAGGGCAGAGACTCCCAGCCTCACACCAACTGTAATTAGGAGCAAGCTCAGAGCATTTTGTCCGAACGTGTGAAGATCTTTGAGGACTTTGTTTGCATCAACCCTGTTGCCAGCTATCTGTTTCCCATTTTAAGCAATGTGGACTGCATTGCCTCCAAGTTATTGCACTGTTCCACCTGGATAGCTCTGCTGTTGTAAGCGAGATTCTCACACCACAAAATGACACGAAGATCAAATCCAGGACAAAACCTGGCAGGAGTGGAGAGCGCTGGAACCTACTGCTGGAACAACCTCAGAAGATGCACCTCAAATGTGAGAGAATCTTTTGGATCAACGGATGCGAGTCTGCTTTCCCTCACATGAAAAGTCAAAATGCAGATTCATAATGACGAATGGCCATCTTGGGGCCTGCCTAAGACTTGCAAACAGTTCCTGCTTCACTGACCAAGAGAAACTACTTGCTTCCTCCTAGCTTCCATAAAATATCGCGTCCAACATCTAAATCAATCAGCTGTCAGGTCAGAGAGAGGAGCCAGGCGTTTCCCATCATGACTGTGGAGAGAAAGTGGCTCATGACCTCACAGGGTTTTGTTGGTTACGTTTGAATGACCTCAGCTGCATTGTGCAAAGCCTGGATCATGTCCAACAAGCTTCTCTCTCGTGTTTGAGCTCAGTTTGCAGCTTTCATAGAATAAATCTTTGACTCCTTGATGATGATCAGCTTTTAAATATCTAATATGAGGTGAAGTGGTAGAGAAACAGAAATATCTGCACATTATACTTGACGAGAAGCTGACATTTGATGCGAATACAGTGCAAAGACTCACCAGCGTATGTATTTGTATCTGAAACTAAGGGGCTTGATGTTTTTTCTGCTTTGGATCTCTTAGCTTGACAAAGAAGAAGAGGGTGGAGCACAATCGTGTGGCAAAGTTGCAGGTCGAAAGCTAAGCGATCTTGCCCTCGTGTAGAGACGAGGCCAACCCTGAAGGCACAAAGGATTCGGGGTGATAGGACACATCCTTGGCTGTTGCCTTCAGGGGTATTCTTTGCCTCTTTGCAGGACAAATAGATTTGAATTCTCATTTGTTCCTACTGCTATTATTTTTTTAATTCTATTGTGTGATTTGTGGTTTTTGGGTGTATGTGTTAGAGATGGCACGATACCACTTTTTTATGTCCGATACCGATATCATAAATTTGGATATCTGCCGATACCGATATGAATCCGATATAGTGTGTTTTTTAATCAATAAAACTGTTTTGTTAATATCTTGCTGCTTTTTGTATAAGTTCATACTCAAGTTAAAAAAAAAAACACTAAAGCTATTCTGTTATACCTGTATGTAAAAAATACACTGCACCCAAAACATTTCATAGTTCAGCAACACTGATCAACCTAATAAACTTAAACCTGCTCCATCCTCCCTATTCTGGTATTTTAAAGAGTACTTAGCAGAAATATTAAGCAACCTAACTAATAGGGTTGCAAACTGCCAGCAAAAGAAAAAAAAAAAAAAGGGAACCACCCCCCCTCCACCTCATGATGCTTAATCGACGTAATCAACTTTAATTTGATGCAGTGTGAAAAAAAATGCACAGAAATAAATTATTTTTCAAGAATAATTAAATAGATTCAACATCTTTCTTCAACAGAATTGCAGACTGCACAGATGGTACCGTCCCAAAGGAAAAAGTACTATAGCTTACTAGGGTATATTAGACTTAACAGTTACTATATACAGTAATGGACTTCTATACATTTTACATCAGATTAAAACTTTGGGTGTAAGATTCGGATAATTATTTATTAAAAGCTACGTATTTTAAATGAGAATAAGAAAGAAAAGTATGTCTTTGTGCCCCCTTTTCCCTGTTCATGCCCTATCGGCCCCCCTGGCTAAACTTTGCTAGATCCGCCCCTGCACAGTTACCAGCCGTCAGCTACGTAGAAAAGGATCCTGGTGTAGAAAGTAATATTAAATACATTCTAACAACAGCTTATCAAGCTTAAACGTGCTGCTGTTGTTCAGCGGCTGGTTTCCTCTTTCTGGTGCAAAGTGGGCCAAAAACAAAGAAGAGAGACGGACTCGCGACAGAAAAGCCGATCAGCTGATCATTGATCAGTTTCATGACTGAAGTAGCAGCAGGAGAGAGAGAGAGAGAGAGAGGCAGTCGCTCCATATATCGGTTGTTAAGCTTAACGTGGGAACGCTTTACAAACATTCAGAGATGAACTTACACACTTGCTTTACTTCTCTCTGGGATAACTTCCTCGGAGATGGATTGCTAGCGAGGCTACAAACACGCAGCCGCTCTGTCACGTGACGCATACTGCTCCGATGTGCTACGGTTATGAGCCGAGTTACGCCGTGTCGCAAGTTTTTTGAGGTGCTTTTTTGATATTTAATGGATCGGATTACATTTTTTATTTCTCGCCGATATCCGATCCAGTAATTTACGTCAGTATCGGACTGATACCGATACATAATATCAGATCGGTCCATCTCTAGTATGTGTAATACTTGTTATTTATGCTGCTGGCTACAAAGAGATGTCACCTTGGGGATAATAAAGTTTTCTTGATGTAGTTCTGCTGTATACATAAAACACTTAATTGAAATCTCCTCTTCAAGTTCGGGTCCCCTCTGGACCACTTCTTGATTTAGGAACTTTAGGAACTGAAAGTGTGACCACTGGTATTCACACGTCTGTGATTTCAGTGGGTGCCTTACATTTGCACAAGGAGCAAAAATCCACATCGTGTCAAACAGACCTGAGCTGAGGTTTCTGTGCAACAGCCCCCACTGCCCAAACCCAAATGCATTAGGTCAGGAGTGCAGCCAGGAGCATGTTGTTGGATAATTCTTCCCAACATTCTCAGGGTTGTGCACCTTCCAGGGTCAGATTGTCAAAGTGCAGAAGCCTTATGTGAATCCTGTGGTATCTGATTGGGAACAGAGTTTGGCACGATATCATGCACAGCTGAAAAGTGGTGCTTGCGATCTTTCATTTGTGCATCCACACGGCCCGATGCAAACTGTTTTCTGGCCACACCAACGCGATCGTGGATCATCACCCACTTTCTCTCTGCAGATTTGGCTCCCGGTGACTTGGTCACTGTTTATGCATGCAGATCCACAGCACAGCACAAACATAGCAAGTGGTCAAAAGAGGTCTATCAGTGAATCATCTAAAAATAACCCGAGCGGTCCGGCGGTGCACAGGGACACTATCGAGGGAAATCGCTAAATCTAAATCAGGTGTGGGTTTTGATTTCTTGTAACTGAAGTTGTGAAACTTTGCTGTCACATCTCATACTAATAGACATCAGGAACATTAAGTTGCTCGATAAGACCTTTGTTTCCTCTCACGATCGCTCTGACGAACAGGTTTTCTGGGAGATTTTTGCACAACAGAAGCCGTTTGTGAATTTAAAACAAGAGAAAACTTGTCATTCAATCGAGGATTTAGAGCCAGCTCTTTTTATAAAATATTTTCTCTGCAGAACTTAATCCTCTGTGATACCACAGTTATTTGCTATTTATGCTGGGAGGCCTCACTTTCAGCCTCCAGAGAGGAACAAAGAGAGGAGTGGCGAGCCACAGCAGGGAAATATATCTCCCTGTTTGTACAGACTGTCTTTAAGTTGGTTGGCATTTATTGGCTCTGTAGGAGGAACATTAGGGAGGCTCGGAGGAGAAATATTTGTTTTGGTGTCTTTTGGAGGCACATTTCTGGAGCGATTTACGAGACAGTCAGCAGGAGATTGATAGTAAAAGCGCCGTCAGCTACTCTCTATGCTCCGTTTGATGGAGGCTTGTTTCGTAGCCAAGAACTTGTTTGCGTCGCTCTGCTGCTGCATCGCTCTGTAACCGCCTCAACACGTTTGAGCTGCGCTTTTAAACCCGACGTGTTGTGTCTCACCGCTGAAATCAGCTGCGACTTTGATCATCGTCTCGTCCTCTTCGCCCTGACAGCTCAGATTTGGAGAGTGGTGATAAAGCTGCTGTTTGTTTGCCTCAACGTCATGATTTATAAAGCCTAATTACAGCCATCTTTGATTTCTTTCTTAGATAATTGGATGTGAAACTTGTTGTTTGACTCGCTGACTCTCTGAAACGACTCTCTGCCAGCCTCTCGGTGCCCGTCAGAAACGTTCAAAACAAAGCGAGGCATTGTGGGAGAGCAAGAAGCTTCTGCTTGTTGCTGGAGGAAGAAGAATATACATAATTATTGCAAGACACCGATGAGCCAGTAAAAGATGATGACCACTTACAGATGAAGTGAATAACATGTTATCGGGCAGTCGGTTTGTGGGAGCAAAAGAGACGCAGAAGATGCATAAACTTCCACAGATCACAGAAGGAAGGCCTGAGCTGTTTCACTTTAATTGAGTTCAATTTCATTTATTCATATAGTACTAAATTTCAACAGCGTGCACATGAAGGCAAACCCCCCAAATAACATGACCCCTTATAAGCAAGCACTTGGCGACAGTGGGAAGGAAAAACTCCCTTTTAACAGGAAGAAACCTCTGGGAGAAGCAGGCTTAGAGAGAGTCAGGGATCAACAGAATATGGATTTGTAATTTTTGTTGTTTGCTGTGTTCATATCGAGCCCAAAAAATTGGGAACTTGAACCATTTAATCGAACATTAAATGGTTTTTTAGACCAACATGAAGATCGCGTTTTCTGTTACACACAAACTACACAAGAATCATCGAAATTCGCTGCTCAGACTGACACTAAACATCCTCCTTTGCTTTTTGCATACCAGATGTGAAAGCACAGGATGGATATAAAGATGGACCACCTCCACAGCCTTCCCCTCTGCAAACTCTTTTGTTATATCAAATCTTTACATATGATATTTTATGACATGTTCAGCGATCAGAGTACACAGTTTGGTATTTCTGGTGATGCTGGACCTGAAAATATGTCTCTAAGTAATAAAAATCATAACAATAGGAGTGTGACTACTTTCAGACACTTTAACTCGCTTCCTGTTTATTGCAGCTCCACAGTCCTCTGCAAGACCCCCTCTCACTCCATCCCACCCCAAATGACGTGATATTGATATTAAACTGAGCGCTGAAGCTTCATGCATGTAAACAGTGTAAGCTCGACATCTGCAGCGTCTCCCAATAAAACCCCACATTCCACATTTATGGCAGAATGGAGACAAACACGGGCATGTATAGCGGAGGCCCATCCATCAGTGCAGAGATACAGGAAGATACTGAGCGATGCTGCACCTTCCTTTTGCTCCACCTGATTCAAAACCTGAATGACAGCTTATGTAGAAACCACACATGAGCACACAGGGAGGTCTGGTTTGAGAGTGGGGAGAGTGCCAATTCAACTCATCTGTACATGAAAAGGTCATGTTTATCTGAAATGCTGCACAGTGTTACAGAATGGTGAAGGACTAATAATTAAATGTATATTTTAAGTTTTGCTGTAGCACTGTGATTGCCCAACTGCATTCACATTGCCTCGAGCATTGCCTCAGCGCTCAAGTACGCGGAATAGAAATCGATTGGCATCCACAACAGGAAGCTGGCTGTTGTTCTGCCCCGTCCCTTAAAGAGCACATCGGCAGCTGAACCAGGAAACACTTGAGCCATTTGTGTTGTTTCAATGAAGCGTGCACATACAGGTTCACAGTTTCACTTGAGTGATGGATAGCATATCTACTCATCATTGTAGTAAAGATGTAGGTGAGTGTACTATAACGTGTATTAGCATGGCATTTGTTTAGTGTTCTGGTGGGATGAGTCAGAGCCATTCATCATGTTGGCACTGTAATGTTGTGCAACGCTGCATCATATACAGTAGTATAGCTAGCACAGGACAAAAGAACAACTGATTCAGTACATGAACTCTTTATTTTCTGATAACCATTGAACTGAAAGTTTTGGCTGTCTCCGCATTTAGTCAGATTTCACATGTGAAATGGACACGGTGGATCAGCACATCTATCCAGTCTTTAAGTGATGACGTATGAACCCTGCTTCCGGGCCCAAACTACTCTGCCTTTATTAAGGCTGTTGTGTTTTTAACATGTTTCAGTGCTTTTATCAGGTGCAGAAAAGTTAGCGTTCATCCTCCAGCTTCACTGTGTTTATGCTATGCTAACATAGCTGTGTCGCTAGCGATCACGTAGCACATCATTATATAGCAGCTAGCCCAACTTCAGTAACCCTACAAACGTCACTGCTGTTTAGTTTTCTGTCTTGACTTATGTTGGAAGTGATAGCAGAGCTGTACGTTTGTCAGTCAGAACATGCTATATCATGCTTAGATGGAAACTAGCGAACTCTCTGCTAACTTCTAACTCCGTTAAACTTCATAAATCCTGTTTTCATGGATGCCTGGATGTTAAATTTAATTGTTACACCCGGTAAAGCAGCAACACTGATCATTTTATTAAAGATGAAAGAATTTAGACAGTTTGTAACTCTCAGTGATGCTGCAGTGTTCGTTTGACCTGAAACAAAGTTTCAGACCAGATTACAAGCTTTGCTGTGATCCTGGGTTGTCCCATTCATTCAGTAAGGAGTGGGGGAGCTCACAGCTATGAATGACTGTCAGGAGGTGTTACCGAGATGGCTCACTTGTGTCTTTAAAGACTTTGAGTTTACAAAATGCCCCAAGAAGGGAAATTACTTAATTAATTAATTAACTATTTTTTTTCTAACTAGCAACAGAAACCACAGACTGTTTGGGGCCATACAAGAAAATGAGTTCCAGTTTTTTATGATTTAAAAAAAATCCAACGTGAAGATGAAGTTCAGTGTCAAGACAAACAAGTCTCAAGTCAAGGCCTGAATCAAATTTAAGAACAAGCTTCAGGTAAAGTCCAGCAAGTCATAAGTCATGAACAACAGTGCAAATAACCATGACAGACCAACAAACATTTCAACAATTCCCAAACAAATCCAATGTTAAGAACACGTTCCGAGTCAAGACTGAGAATTGCCAAGATGTTCCAAGGAAAGTCCAGAACGTTTTAAGTCATAAACAGCAGGTTTTGGGCCAAGACAAACAACTCCCAAGTGAAGTCCTATAACAAGTGCCAAGTCAAGACCAGTTAGTCCAAAGTCTAACAAGTCCCATGTCAAGATCTAAGCCAAAACCAACCTTTCCCAAATCAAGATAAAAAAGTCCCAAGCCTGAGTCACAAACTTTGCTTTTCAGAGTCAGAAACGTAGAAAATGAATATCTGTCAGTCACTGAAATGGTCAACCTCTCTGAATCTGCTATCAGAAATCTCCTCTGTGTGTGTGTGACTGGTATTCAGTCCTATAAAAGCAAACACCTTTTTTATTATTATTCTTGTAGACAGAAATCTCCAGCAACATCCAAACATCTCAAAACCAACAGGCAGGAAACCTAAAACTCACAAAAACCCTACAATAAATTAAATTAGTGCATCAGTACAAACTAACAGAAAATAAGGATCCATTTGAGAATGCCACATGGCATCTGAGCAATCCTTTTCATTATTATCTGCTGTTTTTCTTCACGTTCCTCCACTCCTTCTAAAGACTAAATAAACAACCTATAGTTGCTCAGCTTGGAACGTGTTTGGAGGTTTTCCAGAACAAACTGTGTGCTGAACGGGTGAATAAATGTTTAGTATTTGAGTTCGAAGCTGAATCTGATAACTGCGCTGCTCTGCGAGTGTTCCTGCACACTCATATTCAGCGTTAATAATTCACAGCATTATGACCACCGCCTGGCTCTCATTCTGCTCCCAAAGTGCTCAGTTCGCTGCACGGCTCATTAGTGCTCCTGCGAGGCCTCTGGCAGCCCGCCGGAGAGGGGAAAACACCCACTCCTACGGCTCTGACAAAAAGGTTTGAAAAAAAAAAAATGGAGAAGAAAGTGTGGGAATAACAGATGGAGCCACCGATCCACCAGAGGCTCCGGTGTTTGCCGATAGCATCTCTGTGTTGCTCTGAATATCTCGTGATGCGTTCAGGATCGGGCACTGGGTCCACTCTCTGTGCCAGGTTTCCACTCCTGTTCACTGCTCTTGTGTTTCACACTCAAATAAAGCACAATTATTACTGATGACTCCTGATGAATGCAGAAACTTTGCCCATGGGAAGTGGAACCTGCCAAGAACCAAGGTTAAGGTCATATACTGCACATAAAAGATGGACATAGCCACTGCAGTGCCATCTATAAGTTTGTAAAGCAGCTTTTAGAAGATCCAAGTTTAGTATTTTGGCTGCTGCCATCTTGGTTTTGATCACTTATCAACTATCAGTGGCTGTGTTGGTAAGAAAGATGCAAACAAACACTTGATGGGTCCATCAGCTGGCTTCTGGGTTCCAGCCTCTTCTTTTCCAGACTCCCGCGACACTAAAGGCCCTTTTTTACACACATGTAAAGTTTTGCAAATGTTTCATGCATTCAAAATACTTTTCAGACTCACCTGTTCTTAATGCAGCCGCTCACGCTGGCTGTGTAATTTTGCAGGACAAAGTTGCAGCTTTTTTTTCTAAATTTTTGCGTGCGAATAAACAGATCTGACCAATCAGATGGTAGCTACAGAATACACTGTATTTCTGCAAAAATACATGCATGAGTTTTGCGTTGTTTGCAATGTGCGAAATTTCTTAGGATGGATATGATTTGCTTGTTGCAGACTCCACGCTAATCACATCCTCGTTGTCCACCAGAAACAGCTCTGCTGCAAGCCGAGCTCCGCCCCCACACCTAGGTAATGTCTGTGACCTCACTAGCTGTCACCTCTCCTTTTATATTTGTTTTTTTCTGCTTTCTGCTATTGAGCAGGATGTAATATGACAGGGCATTATTTAAATACACAAATGAGGAAGCCGAATCTGACTTCGTTGCTGGGCAATGTGTCGTCTGAAAGGTATCCCAGCATGCAGCAGGGGTGACAGGTCACTGCGGTAGATTGGTCATGAGTAAGCAGTTTGTCTGTAAAACCAAACGTCGAGTTCCCATGAAGAGCTGGAGGAAGGAGGGAGAGAAAGAAATGGGCTTTTATTTAGTCTGAAAAGCCAAAACGCCCTCAGTTTCTGCTGCTGCTGTTTGTGGTTTAAGTGATATTACCAGCTTATTGTTCTGCACAGTGAAACCTTCTTCTACCATTGTTCTCAGTGTCGCTCTGAGGTTCGCTTAATGTATAAAACAGAAGTAATGATTTAAAAGACTCTGTCATTGCTGCTGGAATACATGCTGGGAAAGCGAACATAAAGCCTGCAAAAAGAGCGGGAAGCTTTGCTCAGGTCTGGGCCGCGGCCGAGCTCAGTTTGCGAGGAACGCCTTCTTCCTCATTTTTAAAAATTTGTTCAAAAATGAGAAAAAAAGGGGAACACTTTCACTGACATGATAACGTTTATTCAACTTCTCTGTCCAAGAGCCAATCGCATTTTAAAACTGTCCATTTCTTTTCCTTTAAAAAATTTATTTTACCTTTACATATTTGAGCATTTACACAAAATACAAAAAAGATAAAAACAGCAGCATGATGATGAGCCGACGCTGGCCTGTTACTGGCTCCTGTGATTTGATAAGGTATTGGGTATTTAGAGTCGGGTCCATTTGGGCTTAAAGTATATGTAGTTTGTCACATTTGGACCAACTGTAACTGTCTGTGGTGAACTGGATTTTAAAGGCCTGGCTCAGTATGAGGACCCAGGCTCAGGTCAGTGCATGTGGGATGATTCTGGGGCATCCGAGTTGGTCCTGCTATCCAGCTGTAATTGGGCCAAAGAAAGTCAAACTATTTTGACCACCTGGGTGTTTTTTGCCAGTAGGTAGAAAATGGATCCTTTCTTTTCCTGTCCACTTCCAGGTTTCATCAGATTGAGCATCGATAGGTCTGACGTTGAGCTCGTTTGTAGTCCAGTTCCACATCCAACCACACGTTCAGCGTCAACCTTCACTTCTGCTCTGCTGCTGCCAGGATCCAGACTCCTTCAGGGGATATTCTGCTACAGCTCATGGACCCGCTATCATCTTATAATGAAAATCTTACGACCGGGCCTCAATGCCAAAGGTTTCAGTAACCT
This sequence comes from Oreochromis niloticus, assembly GCF_001858045.2. Classification (NCBI taxonomy): domain Eukaryota; kingdom Metazoa; phylum Chordata; class Actinopteri; order Cichliformes; family Cichlidae; genus Oreochromis; species Oreochromis niloticus. The sequence goes on from NC_031965.2 coordinate 37,699,017, forward strand.
TTCTACTATTTCAATCACTCTTTAAACCAATTGTGGGCATAAAGAAGGTCCAAATCTGGCACTCCAGCAAATAAAGTGCTTTATAAATAAAGTTGGCTCAGCTTGACTTGGCTAAATTAGACCCACACTGACAAAATTATAGCTGAAAAATCTACCCACACATTTATTTCCTTTAATTTTCTGCAGATTTACAGGTAATCAAAGGTTCATGATAATAAAATGTGCAAACACACCCAAATGAAGATGCATATTGTTATCGGCTGTTGTTATTTTCATAAAACAAATAAACGAAAACAACCAAATCTCCATTTTGGCTCATCCCTGAATCCAACTGGACAGTCTCAGGGTTCAGGCAGACAGTGCAGGGTCCCACCGTGTGTTTTAATGGACTGAGTTAACTGTAGAAATCCTCTGATACAGACAAACTGCAGGTTCAGAGGAAAGCATGCCACCACGCTGACTAACATGCCTCAGGATAATTTTTCATGTGGATCTGGACCAATCGAATCAGACTGCAAGAAAAAAAAGAATTTAAGCGGTTCTGCAGAACTGCAGAAGCTCACCTCGATCAGAGATTCAAAGCAGCGACCCTTCTCTTCATTCCCATTCAGCGGTTTTGGCGTTGCTCCCTGCTGTGGCGGCCATGTCAGCCGGCCTTCACACATAACGACCTGTAACGAAAGCGAGCTGCTAACAGCCTGTGTAGGAAAACCACGTAACTGTACTCCTGTTTTTCTTCTCCCGCTCTCTCCCGATGCAAAGCTTTCATCGTTTTAGACGTGCTGAATGAGCGTTTCAGACGGGACAAAACCGGGAAAATATCTTCGGATTGGAATTTGATTTCTACGCCCCTTTAGAGGAAGGGAACTCTTTTTTTTATGGGTTCTTAAAAAATTATTTTTTCTACACTGGGGAAAGCGGGGGATGAATCTTGTAATTTTATTTTATGCTGGATTTTAAATGACTGGATTGGCTCTGTAGAAGACGCTGAGCAGGGCAAGCTGACAAACAAAAATAACCTGCCTGTAACTTCACAGCTGCTGGGGGAGGATCTGAATGATGACCTAATAAGAAGTGATCATTTGCATTTCTTTCTGTTGCGTGCACACCATCATTTAAACGCGGAAATTTAGGAAATGTCACATTAAGTTTCAATTCCAACAGTATGAAATATGTGGATAGAAAAAAATCTATAATTTAAACTGTATAAAATAATGAGTGGAAGTCAAGGTTTTAAAGAGTAAAGCAGGTACGGTTCTTGGCAGACTTTCTGTTATTCTGAAAAACTTCAAAGTTAGAGAATGTGTGAAAGCTCTCAGTGTGTACGCCGTGATAACCAAACGTTTTCATTTCAAAGCTTGCTAATTCGCACGATTTGTTGGTTGAAACCTCAAACACTGCTTCCAGCCAATCACAAATCAGATCATGTCAAATTCAAACGGGCCAAGTATCCTGTGCTAGTACTGCTGTCATCATGTTGATTCCCAGCTTCCTGCACTACTTTGTACTAACAGCTGTCCTCTTGTTTTTCCACACTTGGTTATTTTTGGTCCTTTTAAATTTTAAATGTCATTATTAAAAATAATATTGATTTATAGCGCAATGTATGGTCTACTTATCTTTTCATATCTTCTTCTTAGAGTTTATTGTGTTAATGTGTGATCACTGTTGATCAGTTCTTTAATGTTTCACTTTAAATTCCCCTTTCGGCATTAATTATGTTTCCAAATGCATCTTTAGTGGTTCTGCAAACCGGTGGATTTTTAGGTTTATGCAAAAAAAAAAAAGGAAAAAATGCACAAGAACGCGGCTGATAACATTTTCATTGTTGTTAAAGTGAACAAACTAAACCTGAAAATATAAGCCGGACAACAAAAATTGTTAGACACAACAAATCATGGACACAGAGAGAGTATTCTGCATATTTATTAATATACTAATTGATATATCTTCAGACTTTATTGGAGTTGTCTTTAAACAATTACTGACTGGCAGCACTAAAATGTCCTTCGATATCTTATACTTGCCATTTATATAAACCTGTTAAACAACAGTTCAGTCCTTTGGCGGCTCCTCGCCCCCGAACGCTCACTTCTAATTGGACAACTTCTGGAAACTTGGTGAGGAGCGAGCACCCTGTGAGCAGCAATAAATAAATAAATCTACAGCATTCATGCAAAAACTCTGGGCAGAAGCTGAGACCATAGTTCAGTTCAATCGTTCACGAACTTGTACACCTTAAACTTGGATACAAAAGCCAAAATAACGGAGCTCCTCATATGCTGTGACCGTGGAGGTCCAAACAGCATCGAACTCAAAATGGGTCCTAGCTGTAAGTGGATCTAAAAGATGTGTTAGTCAGAACTGATCTGCTGCTTCTTGTTTTAAGAGAGGCATACAAACTGGTCAAATCATCAAACGGTGGTTTTGGCTACCTGATGAGGAGCTGTGGGAGGCAGGAGGAGGTGAAGCCTGCTCCCCAGCTGAGTCAGCAGGTCTCCTTTGGTTTCTGGCCTGAATTGAGAGCGCAGCCAACGATGGAAATTCGGTGTGGAGTTCAGGAAATCAGTGACATGCTGTATAGAAACCTGTGTCTTTTTTAAGAAGATCTAAAATATCTTAAAGACCGGAAACCAACACGCTGGAGACAGACGTTTGTGCGGCTCCCTCATCGAAGCTCCGGGCTCTTCTGAAGCTCTGTGGTTAACCGAACAACAGGCTGGACACTGAGACGGTCGTCTCCTGTCATTTGGGCAGTGTTGTAACAGTCACAGAAATAAAGCAGCTGACATTTTACAGTTGCTCTACACATGCTTACTGCTATCACCACAACAACTTTTAGGTTTTGTGTTATTACGAAAAACAATGTTACCACAAAAACGTTCTGCTTTGGGCGCAGGAATATTACAGTGTCTGTACAGACCTTTGAAAGCACATTTACCACAGTATAAGTTGCAGGTATCAAAAAAACCAGCACGCGTGGATCAGCACGCTTGTATTCAAAAGGTTTCTCCATGTAACGATCTGCTAGGGAGTGTGGGGAGCCATAGCCCCGTCCTCCAGGGCATGAAGCAGGTATGGAGGAGATCCAGGCCCTAGACATCCAGAGGCCCCAGAATACGAGGACCCAAGGAGGACCACCAACGGGGCAATCGTGCCACCCTCCTGGGAAGAGCTGAGGAGAGCCCCAAACGAGAGGTCACCCAGCAGCCACAGAGCAGAGGCCAGAGGGGGTTGCAGTGACGTACCTGCGGGCTCTGCTGGCAGCCAGCTGTGCCAGAGAGGACTGGGCCTCAGGCCCAAAGGCCAGAGGCCTGAGGGCACCCCACCCCCCGGAAGGGGCCCAGCCGGGCCACAGGCGCCAGGCCCCGCCAATTGGCCACCAGGAGTGAGTCGGTACATACATGAGCGCCCAGCCCAGCCCAGACACCAAGAACCACCAACACACCAACGTCTGAGCATCCATTTTCTTGACTGCTAATCCAGCATGAGGCTGTGGGGGCTGAAGCCTAACCCAGCTGACAGTGGGGTAAGCAGTAGGGTACGTTCTTAACACCTAGACAGACAACCACACGCTACATCTGCAGCCAATTTAGAATCACCAGTTAACCTAACATGAACGTCTTTGGACTGTGGGGCGAGCTGGAGTGTTCGGAGTAAACCAGGCATGCACAGAGACAGCTGTTCACTTCATCACCATACCAACTGCCAACATCAAATTCATACCAGCACATTTGTTTGACGTTACATATGGAATTGTTACGTATTGTTACATATGTCTAAATCTGATCACTTTAAACATTTAAAGTTACCTGGCTTATCGATATCACAACAATATCATTAAGACACAGGAGAATCTTATTGGCTGATTCTATTAATGTTTAAAGGACAGTTTTAGATTTTATTCTCTGTGCTGCAGCTTTGGTGGTGTTTAAGGGTCTGAGAGTAAAGAATTAACACAACGTTATCAAGTCATCAAGTAGAAACAGCAGCTGTCTTAGGATCATATGCTAACACTTCAAATGATTATAAAATTGTTTGCAGCCAACAGGAAACAAAATCAAGGAATAAGGTTGCATCTAACAATCTATGTTCATTGGTGATGATTATCAGAGAAACATGAAGACTTTAAATGTTACTCCAGAAACTCCGGACCCTCCTACTATTCCTGCACCGAGGTCTGAGGGATCTTACAGGACTGGTGATGATATGATTGGTCAGTAGGCGGTGTTTCATATCTGTTGATCTGTAATCAAGAACATAACCAGCTCTGAAGCCGGATAACGCCTTGGTGAACCTCACACATTTATAGCAACAAATTTTTCTGGCACAACTTCACCTGCTTCTAAGGTGCATGGGGAAGACAAAGATCAGATAATGTGTAGACTCCAGCAACACTTAAAGTATTAGAGAACAGCTTTATTAAGTGACCAACGCGTTTCTGCTTGTGGCCTCATCAGGGTCACTGCAAACTTTACTGTGAACTTTACTTTTGTGTTTCTGTTTTAAACTAGATTTTTGCATTGTTTCTCCCTCTTTTAATGTTCCTGTATTTACTTTATTTTTATTACGTTAAGACATGCAGAGAATTATTATTTTGTATTATTTTTTCCCCCTTTAATCCATAGTGGTTCAGTCCAGAACCTATTTGGGCTGTGGCTTAACCAATTAACCAACTAGCCAATACCATCTCGTTAAATGTTAATCGGTCAGCTTGTTTATTTGTGAGGATGTGATTGGTCCACCTGGATTTTTTCTGTTTCCAGTTTTTTATTTCAACTGTTTGACATTTTGCAATGACCCCGATGAAGGTCACAAGCCGAAACGTGTGGGTCACTTAATAAAGCTGCTCCCTAATACTGTAAGTGTGGCTTAAACCTCACAGATGGAAGGCGATAGACCCTGGTACAGATAACCAGGGTTAACCCTGAAATTACCTGTATGACAACATCCTGTTTAGTAGTCTTAGTTGGGTAAAGTGCTTTTCTGGTAAACAATAAGTCCTTCATTTGAATCCCAGCAGTGCCTTTCAAACCCTTATTTGATGTTTAATTAAAGTTGGTTCTTAATGGAATTTTATTGGGTATTATTAGTGTCAACAACATAGATAATAAGTCGAAAACATCAAATGATCAAAGATTTGATATAAAGTGAAAAATGCTTTGACTTATAAAATCAAATGTTTGATAAAATAATTCTAGATTTGTTTGAATATCACAGCAGGTAGAGACATAAATCAATTTTTGTTAGGCAGAACTTCCAAAATGGAAATCTGCAGTGCTAACTGCTGTGGTAATGCTTGTGTTTAAGGATGCAGCTTAAATAAGCTTTATTTGTTGTTTATTTAATCAGTCCTTTCTTTTTAAATGCCTTTCAAATTGTATAAAATTATATTAAGTTTATAAAAATTCTGTAACGCAAACATATTGAGGTAATACAAAAGCCTTTTTCTCATAATTTATGTCAAGTTTTTGGATTAAAATGAAGTTTAATTGCATTTTTTTCTTTATTTTTCTTCTTATGCATACATGCACTATTAACATCATTAACAGTTTCTCTTAACGACACATGAAGGCGGTGGCACGCATGTTCAGACAGTTTGTCATTCACCTCCAATCAGTGCAAATGATCAGCAGAGTCTTCAATGATTCTAAAACGTTTTCCAAACTCAATTGTAAGGTGACACATAGGTGGAAGAAGTGTAGTTTCAGATCAACTGTACTGATTCATAGGTAGTTTTCCCGCTACAGTGCTACAGACAGCTGTACACTCACCCTTCAAAATTGGTTTCAGAGCTGAAGGAGGAGTTGAGTCACTGGGTGCCAGTCTGCGGCTCCTCGCCAACGAGCTGCTCGTCAGTGCTCTGTTTCACAGTAAACAGTGATAAGATAAAGCCCTCAAAGAAAATTCCTCTGTTTCATTTTTGAGGCCAGTTCGCTCAAAACACTCCCATTCTTTGGCTGCACTACCGATTCCAGTAATTCACATATTAACCTTCAACATACTGCAGGCTGACCCCTGACGAGGAGAAAAGCTGGTCATGCTTGATGTTTCCATTTTTTCTGAAGATCTGTAGAGTTTAAAAACTTTCAAATTAATTGTCTTTTTTAAATTTAAGACGCTATTATTAGCATATTTGAGGAATCTAAGAAAACTGCACTTAAAGCTTGAAGCCACTAAAATGTAAATGATCTTGCTGCACATGAGCCAGTTTCTTTACTGTTTTTAAAGATTTAAGTTGAACTTTGTTGTGACAAGAATCTACTTGATCAATAAAGCAATGTGTATAAGTTGCACTGATGAGGGGTTTCATGCTAATGCTAAGCTAGCCAAGATCCCAGAGTGACGTTAAGGCTGAGTGACCAGATCTTCAGACGGTAACGAAGGCAGTGATGAGCAGTCGGCCTCGAAGCCTCTGTTTCTACCTGTGTGTATGTCGATAGCAGAATCGCCGTGGCGATCGCTTTGACGTCTTTTTGGGCTTGTTTCCAACTTTCCAATTATTTTTTCATTCTTATGTACACAGTAAAAGAAGCCTCATATGTGTGTCTTCAGTAGCATAGGCATGTGCATTGGTGTGTGGGGACTGTAGCCTCAGCTTTTTATAATTAACTAGTAACTATGGTGACAATGCATTTCAGGCCATGTTACAGAGTAACATGAAAATAAAATAAGTAACAAGTAATGTGTAACACATGATTTCTTTTAAGTAATGACCCCAAAACTTGTAGTTCTGTTGTGATGATGTAGTTTATATAAACTGCTCTGATTGGACGTTTTTGCTCCAGGCATGCAAAAAGTGTCACCAGTTTGTTTCCACGCATCATTCTTTGTCAAGGCACAAAGAAATGTGTTCAAGTTCTCTGTAAATTAGCAATGAAAGAATAAAATGTGACGAGGCAAAATAATATCCATCTATCTTCTTCTGATCATCCTTATCAGGGCTGTTGGGGATGGGGGGGGCATCACCGCTACCATAGAGGTGGGGTACACCCCGGTCAGCAGTCTGTCGCGAGAGAAAAAGAAAATTGCAAACTGCTGCAAAAGAAAATAGACAAAAATTCTAAATAAGTTAAAACTATGCTTGTTATCAAATATTATAAATTTATATAAATTAATAAAAAATAAATATATATGCTGAATTATCTAATGGAAGTTGTTTTTTCAAAATATAAACCAAAAATAAGAAATATTAAAGGATTACAAATGATAAAAATATTGCCCCCAAATTTTGTTGAGAATTTTTTTCAACTATTTATGTTAGAAATGACAAAAAATAGTTTGTAGCAAACAACAATTTAGAGATAAAATAAAAATATGAACAAAATGTACAGAATGTTACAACTTAAAATAAAAACAACATTATGAAACATTTGTTTTTTAAACAATAACGAGATTTTTAAAAAGTAGAGAAATAGTCAAAAGAAAAATGTTACCAAAAGAATTTTGGGACAAAAAGTTCACTTTAAACAGAGAATAAAACCAAAGAAGACAAAACAAAAGCAGAGACCAGACGTAAAAATCTGATTTAAAACAACGTGATGATAACCTGAATCTATGGTCATGCCTTTGCTGTGATTCTGTGTTATAGTCAGGTTCTTGTGGAGCTTTGTGAGTCTGAAACACAGAGTGGTTAAAGCGAACAGCAGCCATGATGAACATGCTTTATCAGCTGTTTGAGGCACTGAGCGTGTGCAGTATGCGCAGCTGTCAGATTCACGCAGAGGAGGAAAATCTTGTAGAGTGAGAAGAAGGAGTGACGCAGTAAGCATCGGAAAGTTTCCAACACTCCGAGGTGTTACGGAGAAACAGGACCGAGGTGGACAGAGTTCACCTGATGAGTTTACACAGGGAGGGGGCTCTTACTAACCGCACACTCCTCCCTCCTCCTTGTCCTCCTCCCCCTTTAAGTCAATGGTTAAAGTCCTGCCATCGGAGCGCAGCAGTGTGCACGCGCTGTTTGCTCTGGCCCTATAGGGGCCCGAGGGTGGAGGTCGGGGCACGAGGGCAGAGTCCGGTTGTTATGACCCAGCATTGTGGGTGGTGGCCAGCATGACCCGTTAGCTTATTGTTTGCTGGTTAGTGTCAGCTGAGGCGAGGCTGGTGCTGCAAATCTGCAGATAGTTTATATTTTAACAAATAAACTGTCCAAGAGCTCGGAGTCAACTCGATGCTTTTAGTGTGGTAAATGCTGCTAGAGCTCTGTTATTTGTGTATTCGTGTCCAAAGGCTTGAAGCGCACTATGATTACATTTAAATGGGACAGGGGTGGGCTAGAGTAACCAAGATGAGATGTTTTCATGGGGAGTGCCAGCTGAAATCAATAATCTAGGCCCTCTGTGTCAGCTTCTTCCACTTTCTCTTCCCAAGCTCCAGTAGTCTCAGAGGTCTGCGCTGTTCGGACAGCTTGCTGAAGATCAGCCAGTCCTGTGAGTTTGGACGCAGAAACGTATCCTCTGTCCACTCACTTTGGTTTTGCACACACTTCATGCTAAACACTTGGCTTTTTTCTCTGTTCAAGCCTTCACACTTTAACCACCAAGCTCCACCGCAAAAGTGCAGCAGCTGAAATTTACAATCTGCAAATGCAACCAATTATTTCAGTTCCGAGGTTCTCGGTCTCAAAGCTCAGCGAAAAATAAAATGTGCCAAATGAAGCAAACTTCAAGGAAACTTTTGCAAATAAATAACCGAGCAGGATTAAACAGCACGCCGACTTGTGACTCATCCTTTAAACCGAATGTGCAACATTTTGTCAGCTGGGTGTGATCATTTCCTGTCACGATGGCGTCACCACGTAACAGAAGAACTTGTGTGAGAGAAAAAATGAAAAGTGGCTGATGGTGTGCTGATTGTATTCTGCTTACATTTAATTTTGTAAAGGTAAACAACTTTAGAAATGCAGAATTAAATGATTGGATATGTGATTGGTATCCAAGCAATCCATTAAAACAGATGTGATGCTAAAAAACAAACAACCTTTAACTTATATTGCCATATATTCAGACTTCCATGCAGTGAGTCAGTGTTTACTTCTGCATTAAGTTATGTTAACATTACTCACCAGTTCTTCCTGCAACACTAAGGACGAGCTGTTAGCCAGCTGTGCTTCATACCACCAGCTCACCAATCCTGGGCTAATGCTGTGGGCTCTGCAGAGGCGTGAATGCTAGCATGGTCTTCCTCGGGCATTATTTAGACTTTTACTGTGCGTTTTTGTAGATCAAACAACGAATTCTAAACAAGCCAAAAGGTCATGTTTTCATATTACTTGAACGCAATTTCAGCTTTATAAAGAATGCAAACATAAGGCGCCTCCATATTTATGTACAGTCTGTGGAAACAGCGTATAAATAATGTGTCATTTTCCATTTTACTGATGTGCACTTTTTGATGACATGCCATTTCCGACGTCCTACAAAGGTTTTACATCATTAAGTCATTTTGCATCATTAAGTTATACTCGAAAAGTGGCAGAAGTACTCCCCAACCCCAGTTGCACAAGCACACCTCACAGGACTATGTAGACTGTGGCCATAACTTAGTGTCCGCCCACTTAAATTTAGATCTGCCATTAAATTCATCCGTTGATGTGACAATCCAAGCCGACGCTGGTCGACCACAACCATGGAGCAACCGCTGCTGTTGTAAAATAGCTCATGTTGGTCAAATCCTGGTGCTATAGCACTTTAGGAAGTTACATTAGCCATGAAACAGAAATGCAAAAACCAGAGACTGCTTCCAACAACCAAGAAAGTTTCCATTGCAACAATTTGTTGAAAATATGAATGAATTTTGTAGTCTGATTCCAGTTCTCGCCACAGGCTGAAGCGTCTTCAGGAAGGCCGCTGAACACCTTCCGTCAGAGCTCTGCTTCCAGTGAATGAGAAACATGTGCATTGCAGAGCCACTAAGGTTAAATAACAACGTATACGTGCACATCAATCCCCCCCGCTGAGCTCCAGAGGAGGATTGTCTCCTTCAAGCTGTTCCAATGAATAAAATCATACACAAAAGAGTCCTTGTTTCAATGTGAAACTGCAGATTTCTCTTCAACATTAAAAAAATGAGTTCATGCACTAAAGTGAGAGTGGAGCTCTTGAATCTTTAGCCTCTGAAGAAAACATGTTTTTGTGTTTTAAATTTGATTTAAAAGAAAGAAAATTAATCCCCAAACACACACAGACATGTCCTCTGGGACTCTGAGCCACAAGGAAATGCTTTAAAACACATTTTGGGTCAAATCCAAAGTCAGATTGTTGCTGACAGGTTTGATAATTCACCCCGAGTCCTGACTTACAGGCTTGCTTTGTAATGTTTTCACTCAGTCCCAAACCTTCAGCCCTCATTGGTCTTTTAACAGTCTCTCTGTCTTCGTTCTCATGAAGAGTTAAACAGCGAGCTCCACTTCATAAATGTGTATGTGTGTGTGTGTGTGTGTGTGTGTCGGCTGCCCTTGCTGTGATTGATGGCATTGTTTAAAGCCAGGGAGGCTTTGGAAAGCTCTGCTATTGTTTCAGCTCTTGGCAGGGAGGCTTCTTTAGAAAAACAAAAGTGGAGGAGGAGGAGGGCGGACGAGTGAATATAAAGAATTAGAAAACAAAACAAGAGTTGTCTTCACTTTTTAAAAGCAGAGTCCGAGCGCTTGATGCCGAATCCGATAGCGGCCCGCTGGGAATCCTCCAAACTGCAACTCCATCCAAAAACACTCCACCCCCTCCTCACACTGCCACCGCCAACCAAACCACAGCTATCCGTGCCCACCCCACCCGGCCAGACCCCGAGAAGATGGAGAGTGAGGGGACAGAGCAGGAAAAAGAAAACACTCTCCAGGAATGTACCAACACACAAACATGGCGTCCGCCCAGGCCCTCCGCTCTCTTCCACTGTTATTCTTTACAAGATGTTTTGGGCTCTGCTCTGCTCGCCCGGCCCGACGCAAACCACAGAATTTCTGATATTTCTCTGCGTCCACCCCCCACCGCTACCCCCACCACCTCTGCCCCCCCAGCTGCGGAGCCTCTGGGAATGTTTTGTGCAAACACAGCTATGCAGGGCTCGGACGGTGGTCCGCTACATAAAGAGTGGTGAGCATGGCTACAAGGACCGCTGGCCCCCGTCAGCCCTCAGGGGCCTCATCAGCACCGACCGACCAGTGTTGTGCCCCCCGAGGCGGGGGGGGGCATGTTGTTCCAGTCCGGTCCTGTCCACACTGATGGATGGGGGAGCATTTCGCTCCGCGTTCCAGCTTTCCTTATGATCTGTGTTTCTTTTGAAAGGTTCACATTTACATAGCCTACAGTACTTATACGAATGTCTTTAGCACAGAATCACGTATAATTTACACCAAATGGGTTTTTGACATTGGAGCTTCCCAGAACGATCGAGGCCAAGCTCATTCTACGTGCTGCATCCATTCTTGGTGCGACACAGATAGCAGGGCATCAAAATCTGCAGTTCAAACTTTACCCTGATCAAAGAGGTAAATAAGAGTGAATAACAGCCTCATAACACTTAGTCAGCGACACTGATGTTATCTAAAAAGACTCATCTGCAGCTCAGCGGCAGCTGTGACGTAAATAGGTTTCAGTAATCGATACAACCTGGTCCTGCAGGGAAAACCAAGATGCAGATGGCATGTAGACCAACAGCCAGATCTCTGCTGGGGAGTGCCAAGGTCGAGGGTGTGGTGGGGTTCTTCAGTCACCAAGCATCATATGACCTTCTGCATCTAATGGCAGTAACCAGTTTTAGGAATCCCTCCTAATGCCTGAACCGTTCTTCCAGAAACATGCTGGATTATGTTCAGAGGAGAGGGTTATATCGTGATTAATATATCTCTGTCAGGACTTTGAAGCTACTAAGCAGCTCTTCGTGTAGATAAGCAGCTCTGTCACTCTCATCAAAACACTGTGTGTTGGGTATTAAGACACATCACACAGAGTTTCTAAACAGCGTCGCCTCTAAACATTTCTTCAGTTTCAGTTTTCGAGGAGAAACCAGACTGAAATGATTCAGAGTGATGATCACCGAACAGATCAACAGCTCATTTACCCTTCCCCAGAAGAACCGTGGAGGCTTGTGTATGACTGCTCCGTGTGTGTGTGTGTGTGTGTGTGTGTGTGTGTGTGTGTGTGTGTGTGCAGACAATCTAATTGGAGACAGGTGAATAATTGGTGGATTAAGGCACCACCCTGCGTCTGGATTGGCTGGGCGTGGAGGAATGAAGTTAAGTGTGATTACCTGCTCATTACACACATAAATACCCCCACAGTGTGTTTAGGCTTATCTGCGGTCGAGCTGCATTACGACTGATTCCTGCTGATTCCCATGTCAGACTGTCAGACAGTCACTAGGCAACGCAACAACAAGCAGTGTTTGAGGACATCGACTGCATCGGTCGGGATCACGTCGACTCTCAGAGGACATTAAACGAGAACAAATTCTGGAAGTTAAAGCACCTTTCCTTTAACATTAAAGAGGCAGAAACCCTGAGTCTGGTTTTCATCACAACTTGAACTCTCGTTGGTGCATTAAGAAGAATTGGGGGCTCCTCTGTCATCTTTATCTACATCTGTAGTAATGACTGAAAACCTTGATTTGCGTCTTAGAAAGTGAGGAAGAGTCCTGGCTGGGGTCAACAGTTCGCCCATACAGCTTTTACAGCAAAAACTATAAAAGTGAATGAAGACTGAAACAAGAATAAGCATAAAGAGTTCAGGGGGACATATATCATGTCGACATATGACGGCATGACGGCTTTCAGTCTTTACTGGTGACATTGAAATTTCCATGTCTGTGAGTATGTGAGACCCTAGTTGGGAGGAATCGAAGCCCCGTGTTTATGCATGCATCCTCCAGAAATGCAGATTGTATGAAAAAACTATAATATGTATAGGTACTTGTTTACAGCCACTCGTGTCTGCAAGCTTTTATAATTCCAGCCTCTAAGAAGGAGAATTTCTTTTAATGTTGATGTAATGATTTCATCTTTCTTACAGCCTGACGCTCTGTTAGCAAATTATAAGTTTAGCTGGTTAAGCATAAAATTGAATGTGCAAAACTTCCAATCTGTGCAGAGACAACACCTCAAACACTGCATGCACAGTCATCATCCTTCAGCGTTATCACTGCTTGCATGGTAACTACATTGTTAATAGTAATGCACACATGTATATATTATTCATAGGCAATAAACAGAGCTTTGTGGCTTCAAATTTCCACCTGGATGAGGCCTTTCTTTGGGGACATTGTATGTTCTCCTTGTGCTCTGGTTGCCTATCACCAAGGTCAGGTCAGGTCAGGTCAGGTTAGTGTCTGTGAATGGTTGTCTGTCTGTCTGCGGTGCCCAGATCATGCCTTTCTTCCAGCCAAGCTCCGGGCCCAAGATAAATGTCAGTTTATTCAGCGCTTCAATGCCCATGTGTATCCATAGGCAACAAGGACATCCAAGGTAGCTTCCTGTTCCTATAGTTGCCATCTCCATGCCCACTTTGGGAATTAGGGGTCCTCCATCCAACCAAGTGTGGGCATCTTTGTGTAACTGTAATGTAAAAGCCACACATGCTCCTCCTCCCACAGGTGTTGGGTATATGGTGTGACTGGCTGATCACTGAAGGCGTTTCTGCTGGCATATCACGGCGGCTCTTTCCAGGGTTTGCTTCAAAGTTGATAGTTGTAACAGTTACAGTAAACTGAATAGGTGCAGCTTGATATTAAGAAACACCAGATGTTTTACATCATATTGAAACAGCTGATGTTTGATGTCGGTCTCTGGCTCTTGATTTTAGCACATGATACTGATCAGGTACATATATTTCCATTTTTTCCAGCGGCTGTGGTCAAACTCTGATTCTGTTTATTGTGTCTGTGTTGCTAGTATGTCTGAGCTTGGATTTCTCTTATTCTCAGGCCAACTTTGCCCACTTTTTGCTCAAGATCTCTGATGAAGACTCAAATAAATTGTGACAGAGGAGAATTAAGTTGTAACTGTGACTAAACAAAGTTGTGAAAAATATCTTAAATTTGACTCAAACTAAATTATTATCAGGTGCTGCAATAAAAACAGCTCTCTTTAGGGCTGAAATGTTTTGTAAAATTTTTCCTCTGCATGAATGCTACATGACGGAACTGCTGTCTATGAGCATCCTACACAGCAGTTTTCACTCAGCCAAACCCCAGGAAGTAAACTGTAAACTCCTCATGTCTTGAAGTGGAGAACAAGAACAACAATTGAGTCTGGAGCCCAAGAGACAGATGGGATGTGGAATCAAGGAATGTTTCCTTTTTCATCCCTGTTTTCACCCAGAGGACAGTGCAGACATAAATACACACAAACAACACTGAAAAATGATTTTTTAGAAATCCTCACAGAAACTGGCCTGGCGATGAAACTCAACAACATCCGGATGGAACTTTTAGTCTAACGGCAGCACTGAGCTCTGAGAATGCTGCTGCTAAGCTAGGCTATTAAGCCTTTAGCTTAGCTTAGCAAAATGATCACAAAAAATCTTAAAGTTTTTAGGGTATATTAGCTAACACAAGTCTGTCTGATGTTCATAATCTAGTTGGAAATAGAAATAAAATACATATAATTTTTTTCAATTCTGTATTATTTATATAGCGCTAAATCACAACAGCCTCAAGCTGCTTTATACTGATGAGTAAAGACTTTACAATAATAAGATAATTGACCTCTGTGGGAGTAGAGTTTAGGCAGCTTCTCTGCACTGTGTCGGCACACAGGAATTATACCCTTAAACTTAGTCATGGCGTGTTGTCAAAAAGACATCTGTAATTACATTTATTCCCCAATGCTGTGTAATCTATTACTGTAAATTTAAATTGTTATTAAGAAATTATGAGACAAAAGAATGTTTTCAGGGTACGAGGTTTGTACTTAGCAGCTATCAGAGTTGAGCTATTTGTTCGGAGAAACTTGCAATTGATGCTCAGAATTGGCCCTTGTGACTTATCATTTACTCTAGTTTTTAAGCGTTTAGCACGTACAGAAGAAGGTAAACAGCAACAAACAGGATTTGACAACATTTTGTGGTAGTTTTGTCAGCTTGTGACTTTTTTATGTCTACTTATGATGATTTTGTGCAGATAGATAACCTATGATGGGCTATTCCTTTTGTCAGGATGGCAGATTCAAAGCCATCCATCCCTCAAAGCGTCAAAGACTGTGAATGTATGATTATCTTTTTGCCTGCTTGAGTTTTTCTTTTATTACATTAAACTGCAAAAAAGCAAAAAAATGTCAAGTTTTTAATTTCATAAAGGGGCTCCTTGTGCAGGAAACCTGATTGGCAGCAGACTAAATCATCCTTGTATTATGAGACATTAAAGATGCAGCATCATTCGCCTTCTACTCTGACCCACTGCACATGATAGAGCCATCAGCTGTTCTGCGGCTGCCACATTTTTATCTCTACGACTGTCAGCTGCTATCACGGAGACTGAGCCCAACATTTCAGAAACGTTTGATTCCCTCTGTGGCCTGAATACAAACAGAATCTGCAATGAAATACGAGTCGCAGACAATGTAAATAAATAAAAACATTTAAAACACATCACAGAGAACAGAGATCTGCACAACATTCAGGAAAACATTTGTAGGTTTGTGAAACCCTCCCTCTACCCCAGAATCACATGCTTCAGTCTGTTTGAGCCCCACAGAGACACACAATCCTATTACACACAGACAAATATACTTTAGTGTCACAGTAATAATGCTGAGTTCCCCACACGCAGACACACACACCGCAGTTTCATTTATCACACACCCACACACCCTTCGACATGACAGGACAGGATCGGCTGCAGAGCTCGTCACTGATAGACTCACCTTTCATCACGCTCGCTGATTACAATAATACACAATGAAACAATACCTGCACGTCACCGTCAACACTCCGGGCAGCAGAGCGGCTCTGACTCAGAAGAAATGTTTTACAAAAATTAGCTTGTTTGTTATGATGTGAAATTTGTTTTTACTCAATTATCGACAGTTAAGTAGCCCAAGGGTCCAGTGAGTCAACTGACAACCATATTCCATAGGTGTGCTGTTAGCAGTGGAGCTATTTGTTAGCTCTGATGCTAACAGACTGCTTTGAAATGTGAGAGAAGAAGTTGTTTGTTCATCAGTAGCATGAAAGGAAAACTGAAATTAAGCTAAATTAAGAGTTCAGATACAAACAACATGTTTGTGATGGAGAAACAAAGATGAAAAAATGTTTAGAGACACAAGATGCCAGATTACAAAAGACAATATCATAGATTTTTTATATACACACAAACAACAGATAGATAGAACAGAGAACATGATTTATTCACAATGTAAAGGTTCTGTCCAAATTGGAATAAGTTGTATCCAGACATCCGATTCAGCAGAAGGTGGTTTAATTGTAGATGTGCATGGGGCTTATACAGCCAGTATCAAGAATCTTAGACTTGGTCTGTTGAGAGTTATGCTGAAAAGCCAGTGTTAAAGAGCGTTATGGCCCGGGGGACAGAAGACCTCCTTAGACTGTCAGTGGTGCAGGACAATGATGGTAGTCTGTTACTAAACACGCTGCTCTGCCTCAGGATAAACTGCTCTCAGGATGTTATCCATGAACGATAGCAATTTATGGAGCGTTCTCTTCTCTGCCACTGATGTAAGGAGCTTCTGTTCCATGCCAACCACAGAGCCTGCTGTCCTAACCAGTGTCAAGGGGTGAAAAATGTACAAAGTTAATACAAAACAAAATGAATGACAACAAAGTTCAAGTTCTTTGTTTTTTAAATTCACCCGAATTTCACTGTATTTCTAGTTACATTAGAAGTCATTATAAGGATTTTGGATCATCGAATAAAAGAAGAAAAGAGCACAAAGTGAAACAAAATAACAAGAAAGCAAGAACTATTTAAAAAGTGCCATTTCCAAATAGCTGTAAGGCAGTATAAATACAACAGAACTGTAGAGGAGATCCACTGTCCTTGTCTCTCCTCAGTGGCTTCCAATCAAATGTAGTAGTAATTTTAATATGTTATTATAATATCATGCAAAGCTTTATTTAGCAGGGCTGTTGAAACTTGCAGTCGGTGTCTCTGATCATCTCATCAAGCCTGTTGAATGGCTTTCTTCTGCATTTCTTTCAGTTTATTCTGGGTAAGTGGGTTTCATTTTCCCCTAGGATTCACGCCTATCGCTACAAAAGTACATATGTCGACAAATGCTTGGATATGTGTTTAAAAAGCACTTTACAAATTTAATAAGTTATCCAAAAGTTTTTCTTTAACTGCTGTGAGTTGAGCTTTTTTTTAGCACAACAGGTGATATTGAGACTAGAAAGCGTTGTACTTTGACTCCATTGATCTGTTCAGTGCTGGCAGGAAGCTTCTGGGCTAAGTCTTTAGATAGATGAAGGTATCAGGATGTATCAGTGTGGATCAGCGTGGATTAGTCCCAGACAGATAATGAGGGGAGTTGGTTGATCACCGTTAACGCGGCACTCAGTCTCTTCACCGCACATCAAAACAGACACACATTCCTCACATGCTTATGAATGACAGCCACTGGAGGCGGAGAATAAACACCACGCTCTGTGTATGTTTACCCGAGTGTGTGTGTGTGCGTGTCATACATCTACGCATTACCTGACGATACCTGAGGGGTGGGCGGAGCTGAGGGATGGGGGCGTAAACACACCCTTCCACACCACATTTACATTCCTGACTTAGTCACCAAGGCATGTGTGATGTACGCTAACTGACACAAACGTTTGAACTTCTACCTTCCTGAGGATCCTCAGTGTGGACTCATCACCAAGGCCGTCCCCTAGAAGAAGGCCCTCTGTCTCAAAGTAAGAATTACAAAGTGCCCTAACGTGACTGGTCTGAATTCATGCCACATAAACAAAGTTAAACTTATTAATGCAATGTATACCCACTTTCCACAAAAGTCCCTACTTCTCAGAAAAAGGCTCCACATGTTATTGGTTTGAGCATCTGGCCTCACTTTCCACAAATATCCCCACTTGTCAACAGCGTGCCCTCCTTCCAACACTGTCCTGACATTTCAATGTTCAGACTTTTCAGAAAATGTCCTCACAAAGGTCACCACTTAACCAAAACTGTTGCCAGATTAAAAGAATTGTCTTCAATTTTCAAAAATGTCCCCAAGCTTTGCAAATCCCCCACTTAACAAAAACCCTTCAAACCTTCCTGATAAGTCCCAGCTGTTGGTTGTAATCCCCGGTTTTCAAAAAGTCCTTCAAATTTCAAAAATGTTTGCCCACTTTTGAAGTAGGTCCCTGCTCATCACAGGCGTCCTCACTTTTCCCGAAAGTATCCCAAATAAACATCAAATGTCATCGAGTAACAAAGTTCCCTTCCTAAAAGATTTCCCCCACTTTCCAAATATGCCAACTTTTTCAACCTTGTTGAAAAACCATGGAACCATCTGTAGTCCTCAGTTTATGAAAACATGTTTCTCAAATAATCACACTGCCGTAAGAATATGTAATAATCTTCCACATATGGAAAAAAGTCTGTTTTTTCTTTGCTGAATTTGAAATGTTTTACTCATATATGTTGGGAAATTCTCAAATTCAGAATAAATAGAAATCCTTCATTCCATATAAATCTTATATGTGGTTTCATTGGGAGGATGTTTGGGCATATTGTGGTAATATTCTGGTTCAAAAGCTTCTATAAGCACAGAGGAAGAGGCACACACTGCGGCACACTCTGCTCACATGGATGCTCTCGCTCATCTACATGCATACCAACGACACCTGCCCCCACCCCCATTACACCCCCTCCACTTCCTTAGGAACATACATACACACTCAGTGTAGGCTTTAACTGGTTCACAGTAAGTAACAGATGTAAAGGAATATTGGGCTTGGTTATGCATTCTCCACATGTCCCACCTGTGGGTGTGTAGAGGTCAAAGTTCAGCAGCGGGAATGTTAACCTAACCAGTTTTTGTTAGCTCCAGCCAATCAGGATAAAGACAGCAACCACAAACACTCCTGTCATGTGGCATGTTGGAGTTGAAATCCTCCTCCATGTCTCAGTGTGATCTCTACTGTTTGCATGCAGTAGTTTGCGAGTCCTGAGGCAGAACTGGACCAGTTTCAGGTCAGAACTGTGAGAGTCTGGTGAGTGTCAGCAGGACCGACAAGTGCAGCATCAGTGGAACCTATTAAAGCTCTGTCAAACCCACATTAACTGCATTTTTTTCTGCAATTCGAACTCTGGGATTCTTCCTTTAAAATAAAAACAAGGAAGATAAAATGGACTTTGTGTCTGAATTCTTGTCCTGTGTAGTCGGCTGCCGTGAGGTCATCTCTGGTACATTTCACTCATGCACACCATGAGAATAAGTGTCTTGTTGTCTTTGTGTGAATGAGGATGATATCTGCTGGGGAGGTCAGGCTGGGGGATGAGGAGGAGGAGGCGCTGGCTTTGCATGAACTCAGTCTCATGATGTTCGGGCTGGATTTGCTCCAACGTCTACTTCTTCTTTCAGGAAGTCCCCTGATGAAACACCAGAACACTCTGAGCTCTGAGGCTGAATGACTGACGCAGAACAACACGGCTTCATTAAGCTATCAGGGCAGAGACACAGTTCAATGATGCGACTCACCTCACACGAGTACAAACTTCTGGGTCCCAGAAGCCATTTTCTTTAAAGAGCTTGACACAAACCAGAATCTGACATAATGCTCCATTACATGCAAATGTAAAGTTCCTGAAAAACAGAAGGATGCTATTCTTCAGCCATCAAATTCACAGCAAAGAATTCAGTTGCACGTTGTACTTCTGTTCCCCAGCACAAAAACATATTTGTGCACAAAAAAGCAAAAAGCAAAGGAAGAATCAGCACACCACAGATGACTTTAAATCAAACAGCATATGACTGAGACACAGCTCTAATGTAACAGATTTTAAAAAGTATTAACTATTTAGGAGCAATTTTATACTTAGTCCCTCATCATATTCAAAGGCTCAAAAGTAATTGGAAAGTCGAGCAGTTTCATAGCAAGTTGAGGTGTTTCCTCATTATTTCCTGAGAAAAAGCAGATAAAAAATCCTAAGTTGATTCTAAGTTTTGGTAACATGCGATCCAAAGACTTGATTCAAGTAAATGAGGCCATCGTCAGACTGACAAGCTGAAATAAATCAGAGAGATAAAAAATTTAGGAGTGGCCAAAACAACGGTCTGCCTAATGTATTCCTTCTTTTTCAGCTCAGCAACACTGAAAGGCCTGGAAGATCGCAGAAGACAACTAAAGTGGACGACACTTTAGAATTCTCTTTGTGCTTAAGAAAAGTGCTTCGAACCAAATCAAGAATGCTCTCTCAAGAGACACTTCCACTGGCAACAAAGCACAAATCACTGGTTGCACTCGAGAACAAGATGGCAAATTAGACTCTGAGAGAGGGTACTTTTATTGTAAGACAAAGACAAAATGAGCTCATTTCTCTGCGTCTCGTGTAGTTTCTGCCATTTTTTTCCCATCTTTTTCCAGCAGGTGTGTATTGAAACAATAATTCAGATGTGCGGTTAGACTCCATAAACAGACCACCCCGCTCGACTAATTTCGTAGGTTAACTGCAGGCGTTAAATTAACGGGTACCTGCGTAGTTATAGATTTGTTTTTCCGGGAGGAGCAAAATTAAGAAATGTGAGACTGAGCAACAAAAAGTCTGTATGGATTTGAAGTATTACGTTTGGTTGGTGCACCCAGCAGGGTGGACCCCTGGTGGGGCATAGAGCCATGAATATGAATGAGTGAATGAATGATTCATTAATGGAAAATGAACACTTTTAATGCAATAGCACAGAGCTTTATGTCGCTAAAATTCTTCTCCTCATTTCTTCTCCTTAAAGAGAGAAAACCGCGGCACTACACAAGTCCCAGCAAACATAAATGTACCAGGCTGGAAACATAACACAGAGAAATGTTAAATGTTTATCTTTCTATTCAAGCAAAGCTAAACTTAAAGACTTTCACACACTCTTACTAAAGTGAACATAAGCCACAACAATATAAGGAAGTATAAAGCAAAAGCTCTCAGCTCTAAAAACAGTTTTACAACATTCTGCTTCAGAGTTGTGTTTTTAGTTCATGTTTTTCACTGACCTGGTCTCTCACTGGCCAACTTTCTGCTTATTTTGCAGCATTTTACTGCATTTGTGGTAAAGACCTCTCTGGTTTTCATTCTCTTCCTCTCTGCTCCTTCTTTCTGTTGTCTGAGCCTTGGCAGCAGGGCGAAGGCTGTAACGTGCAAACATGTCTCAAGAAAATGCGATCAAGTCATTTTTGGATCATTTTGACATCTCCCTCAACTCATTCTCAGTCAGGGTTGGATTAAAAATGCACAAGTTGTTTTCATTTTCTTTAGTTTTTTTGCATCTCTTCTTTTATATATCATTATCAAATATATCATTTTTATATATATATTTTATTTATTTTATATTATTATTTTTCTTATTTTTTAACATGTTTAATGTATCATTTTGGCATGTCAAGTGTACAGCACTTTGTGTTCAGCTGGGGGCGGATCTGAAAGTGCTATATAAATAAATTGCTTGCTTTTATTGTGCATCTTTTTCAGACACACTTTGCAGGTCAGTTTGGAAATTTACATTTGTTGCGTGTTATCACTAGAAAAAGAAGTTCAAATCAGATTGTCCTCAGTCGAGGAAGTGAATTTAAACTATCCCTGGCTGCTTTCTAGCCCCCAGGAGTTTCTGTGCAACTGCTGGCCCCCAGTCGGGCCCCGGGGGCCTCTGGTTTGAGAAGCCGTTCCTCGTGTTGGCCTGTGACAGCCTGTTATTTCCAGCACTGACAGAGCTAAAACCGACCACCCCCCCGCCGCCTGGTAATCTCCTAGAATTCCAATAATTTGTGCCGTTGCGGCCTGTCATCAGTCGCCAGCGTCGCGCCGCAGACTGGTTGGTCCGGCTCGGCGCGGACATGGATGCTGAGCGTATTGTTCTTTGTATTTACTCAGAACTGCAGCTCTCACAGTCTCTGTGTGGCCAAACTGCGGCTGCCTCCAGTAAAGAGGCAGAAAGGGGCTAAAAATAGTTTTTCTGTAAAAATAGTGGAGCCGGTTTCTGTTCGGAGGCTCCACTGAAACCAGAGGTGCTGTTTGAGTTGGAGCAGAGTGTGGGATCGCTGCGTCTCTCTCTCTCTCTCTCGCTCTGGACGTCTTCCTCACACGCCCACATCTGTGTGTGTGTGTGTTTGTGTGTGTGCGGATTGTCTTTCTATGTTTTTGTGGAAACATTTTCCCTGAAACCATCACTGTGAACACATTTTGGCCGGTCCTCAGAGCTTCAAATCATCGTGTCACATTATGTCAACCAAGGTTCTCACAACCTCAGAAAGAGCAGTGTGCAGGAGTCTACATGTAGAATCATCTGTGTGTGTGTGTGTGTGTGTGTGTGTGTAGTGATAGTTGAGTGCAACATGCGGATTCATTCACAGAGGTGCATCTAAATATGTTTGTATATGTCACTTTCCTTTTTTAAACAGACATGAAATATGAAAGTTTAGAATATGAACCGTTAAGAACAGCTAATCATTCAGAGAGGCTCACTACATCCAGCAGAATCCTGAAACAGCTGCTCAGCGCAGATTTTTTAATAGTGATGTTGTTGATGATTAACCGTGAAGGATTTTTGTGTCATAAATTACAAAACCCCAAAACATGAAAAGAGGATATTGTTTTTTTTATTTGTGGGAATCTAACGAGGAAACAAACGAGCATCATTAAGAAGGAAAAATGATTCAGCCATGAAGAAATGTCTGTCAGCGCTGAGTCTGCTACCTCCGTGTTGTTGCCACACTTTAAAACTCCACTTGGGCCTGAGCGAGTGTCGTCAGCAGGTGGGCGTCAGGGTCCGTGCAAACATCCAGAAAGGCCAGAAGGAAGCTGAAAGAAAGAAAAAGTGCAGCGGCCCGTCACGTTTGTTTGTCTTTCCATCAGACTTTGTAAATGCTCTCAGGATATAAAGACACTGACAACACTCTACTTCTTGAAACGACTAAAATGAGCCCGTCTGTCTCAGACGTATGTGAGTGTTTCTGCAAGTTTATTTGTAAGCAACGCGTTCTCAGCCCATGTAATCTAATGCTGCTTTGTCAGATGCATATCTTCATTATGTGCACACATGCATGAGCTGCAGTCATATCAGCTACTCACAGATAACAGTAGCATTTTGCAGAAAGGTAAAATCCGCATTGGGAAGTCAGAAAGGTGGCACAGAAGTCATTTGCAGGTTTATCAGTGAGGATATCTTGGTTCGCACCCCACTGGGGACCTGGTGTTTGTTTAGGTTTTCTTCTACCCCCGCTGATAGGTTCAGGAGCCAAAAACTGCTTGGGTATGTTTAGGAAAAGATTGAAGCATTGGTTAAAACACAATATTAATCACCAGGAGACACCAAAAGACGGCAACCCAGGGGTTTTGATATAAAGGCACCAGCTGGACCCCTGCAGTGAGAAGAGTCTCGTCTGAGTTTCCTTTACAGAGTTTGAGTTCTCACATCACATTTTCTTACGATGTCATTGAGCAGTCAGGCAGGTCTATCCCTGCGGGATCTCTAGAACAGCTTTAATACTACAACAGTAGCATCTGCAGAACAAATACAACACCTGTAAATCAGCCCGTTTTTTTTCTCAGAGCATCAAACGTGCAGGATTTCCTTTGGCATGTTTCATGGTCAGAGGTCAGCTCGCCACATATGGAGGCTTCTTAAACATCTCTTGGCGTTGCATTTAAAAGCACCGAGCAAGCACAATTTTGTGTCCACAGTTAATTTTGTGAAGGAGCGTAATTTTATCCTAAACTATAATGTTTTCCTGGACCTAACCAGTGAGTGAAAGAAAAAGCACACAAAGCTTCCAACCAGGGCAAGAACTGTAGTCCAATGGCTGACTAAATGGGAAGATGACCGTTATCTCCTGGCATCATCGAAACAGCGATGCCAAAGGACAACTTATGCAACATTTGACAAAACAGCATTATTTAGCTCATTTGCCCAGTTTGAGAAACAGCAGCAGGACCAGAGGCAGAGTCGGAGTTAAACAGTCAGGGCACAGTTGGTACAGTTTCTGTAATCCGATTTACAGAAACTGTAATGTTAAACTTTCTGAGCTGAGGGAACTGTAGCTGACCTGCAGCGAGCCACAGTCTTTGAGAAATTTAGAGCCAATTTAAGCCAATGGGAAGAGAATGAAAGGGGGTTATGTGAGCTCGAGAGTGGGATCGAAGTCTGGCTGCAGCATTTACTATCGCTTGGATTTCTCTAAACAGATAAATAGGGCATTGCAATAATCGAGGTGCAATGACAGAAATGCATCAACAGTTTTCTCTGGTTCAGCTGAGGAGACTCGGGCTCACAATTTAGAAACGTTCCTTAAAATAAAGAAACAGGAACGTAAGATATACTTTGCATGTAAATCAAAGCCCAGAGAGGAACCAAATATTACGCCCAGATCACGAACACCGGACTTCACAGATGAGCAAAAGGAAGCAATCACTTGACTGATTCTTGAATATATTTCAGGAGGAGCTACAATCTTGGCCTGAGTCACGTTGGAATTTAATTCTTGTCAGCTGGGCAGCCTGCTCAGCTATCCATTCGTTTCCACTTATCTTTTTCAGGGTCACAGGGGGCGCTGGAGCCTATCCCAACCCAAGAGGCAGGGTACACCCTGGACAGGTCGCCAGTCTGTCGCAGGGCTAACACATAGACAAAGATTCACACCTTTGGGCAATTTAGAGTTTCCAATTAACCTATCCCCACTAAGTGCATGTCTTTGGACTGTGGGAGGAACTCAGGACCTTCTTGCTGTGAGGCAACAGTGCTAACCACCGTGCTGCCGTGCTCAGCTAGGGAGGCTTAAAAGGCATAAAGAGCTGAATGTCATCGGCATAGGAGTGATAGGCCAAGGACTGTGATGGAGGAGAACACTCAGGGAGACAAAGTCCTTCCAGACAAATAGGAGAAAAAGCAGTATAGCGCTGAGGTAGAGATACCGAGGAGACCTTCAGCCTGTAAAGTAAAATATTATGGTGAAAGGCAGACTGGCGTCAAGAAATACGAGTAGTGAACAATGCCCTGCATCAGATGTCATTGGAAAATTATTCTAGACGTTAAAAAAGCAGCTTTAGTGGAGTCTGAAACCCAGATTGAAGAGATTCAGAACTTTTTTTTATTAATTTGCTAAGAAATCGCAATTTTGAAATAGGCCAAAAATTACTGGCAGAACTGAAGTCAAGATTTGTTTTTTCTAAGTAATTTAATTAGCTCAAAAAACACCCAGGCAGGTTTTTGTTCCCCCCTCTGGTTTCTAAGCAGAATCATTGACGTTTATCTGCTTCCTGCTTTGGTTTGACTGCACTGACAGTCATTCTGGACTCATGGGAGAGATGTGACGTGCCTCCCTGCAGCTTTGGTTGTAATCAGACTCTAAATGATGACATTACGGACAGTAGCTGGTGGAGCCAGAGGCAGGTTAGTGGAGGAGAAACTGCTTGAGTGTGTAAACTCTGAGGTTTTCTGAAACAACAGGCTTCGGTCTGCTGGGAGCCCAGAGTTTGACCACAGGGAGGTTTTAATGATACTGTCCAGGAGCCCAGGACGGAAGGAGGGAGACATGGGGGAGCGTAGCATGAAATCTCTGAGAAAACTTTAACTTGTATTTTAATTTGGGAAAAGGGAGTGGGAATCAGACCCTGAGACGACGACGTACAGCTTTTCTTTGGTTTTCCTCCTCACACTTTACTAAATTTTACTGCCTTCACAATCCTACCAGAAAGAAAAACAGAAATGTTACAAGTGATGATCATTAGATAAAGTAAAATCTGCGTTTTTCTTATAATTTTGGCTTCCGTCTCACAGCTTCCCAAGTTTTGAGACACGGCGCTAAATCAAGATTAAACAAAAGAAGAAACAAAGTCACAGCAGTGGTGTAGACGAGTGAACATAATCAGGCGCAAAGTGTTGGAATGCGTCACCAGAGCCAAAGCAAGCCAAAAGGAAATGCACACACAGGCAGCCAAGATGAGAGAACGAAGAGCACAAAGATTTGAACTTCCAGGATCACTTGGCTCAGGTGCGACCGGGTTTTCCTTTTTTATCTTATAGTCTTGAATTTTCACCTAATCATTTTGCATATTCTATGACTGCTTTAATTTATCATCCATCATCTTAGTTTTTCTTAGTTGTGTCATGGTGGCAGCTGGTTGAGACGTGATTGTAGCCCAGGAGGATCCCCAGCTATGCCCAGACTGGCTAGCTATACAAGCTCTCCAAAACCTGCAGAGGGAGGTGTACTAGAGGTTCCTGACTGGATCCCCAAACCACATCAGTTGGCCTGTTTTGAAGGAGCGACTCTACTCCAAAGTGCTGCAGGATGCTCCTCACTCATCCTCCAAGCCAAGTCACAATGAAGCCACTTGTATCTAAAGCCTCGTTCGTTCCTTTACTGCCCAGATTTCATGACCGCGGGTCAGCCGGTAAACCAAAAGCTCTGCCTTCATACTCACTTCCCTCTACCTTTAAATGAACCCTTTTTAAGGTATTTGAGGCTTTTTTACTCCACAATGTGACCTCTTATTTCATCATTTTTTGCTTATGATAATGGAGCATCAATCAGTCAGCGCACCATTAGACACAAGACTCATGTAGATAGGTAAGACTGTATAGCTATCTCACCCTCGCTGTTACAAACACACATGTATGCAGGGACAAAGCCAAAAAATCTGAAAAACTCTTGGAAAATGTTTGCAGAAGAGGAAATAAGCACTATGACTTTCATAAGCTGATGGATGCTGCAGAAACCTGATTATCTGCATCTTCCATCCAGCCTGACCCGACTGAAATTCTTCCAGGTACAACAAACACAATTTTATGACATCTGAAAATGGTTTGAGCATTTCAGAAACGTTTGTTCTCAAAATGATACCGCAACATCGTTTCAATAAGTGGATTCATGTAGTGCATTTGAAAATGAGCCCATGCATTTAAAGATGAAAAGAAATGAGGCTGAATACAGATGTGGAAAACAGCTAAATTTAGCAGCTCAACCTTTACGTCGCTTTTATGTATGTAAGCGAGGTGGTTTCATCCTCCCTTCTGGACTCTCAGCGAAGAAGCCAGACTCTTTAGGTGTGTTTAGTTTGTGTTTCGGTCCTCAGTGGGACTTTCTGGGAGTTTTGCCATCAAACACACATTGAGCATTCCTCCCAATTTATAAGCGCAGATATGAGCTCTCTGGGGTCATTTTCACTCATGATTTAGTCTTACATAACAGAGGAGCTGTAGATTAAATCACTCTGACTCTGGTATTTAGCAGGAGAGAAACTGCAGGTCAACCAGTGAGGAGTTACCTCCTTCATCCTTCCTCCTCTTCCTTGGTTGTGAGACCTGCAGGGATTAATAACACCAGAAAATTCCTCTTGGATTCTTCTCCACTGTCCATTCCAGCTGAATCAGCTGAGACAAACATCAACAGCGTGACTGCCTCTCCCTGCAGTTTCCAGGGCAACAACGATCAACAGACGCACACAGAGCTTTCTCATTTACTACTTTTTTTTTTTTGCAAAGAAATCAATTAAGCCAAAACTCCAAAAAGACACCGATCTTTAAAGGTTGCCTCTGTTTTTTATTTTTATTTTCATTAAGCTGAACAACTTTAACATTTTTGTCATATGTCTTTGCAAAAAAGTTCTACATTTCAAAAATGTTCTGCTTTTGTAACTGTGTTAGTTAACTGTGTAAAATGAGAATCACTTTTCTTCACTTTGCATAAATGTCATTAGTTTTGGAAAACACTGCAAACCCGTCCCACTTTTTGAGATCGCTGGCACCTTCCAAAGTTCTCCCACTGTCCAAAAAGTGCCTCCAATTTTAAAAAAAAAGAAGTCCCGCATGTTGCAAAATTCTATCCTCACTTTGCGATAAAGCTCTCAGTTTTTAAACAGCTTTTAAAAGGTTTTTAGAAAAACACCCTCAATTTGCAATCACATTTTTTCACTTTTAAAACATAACTCTGGAAAGGTTTTTCCAGAAACTCTTGTAATGTAACCCTGAGGGTGAAAGTAAGTTAATGTAGCGTCCCATGAAGTAATGGGAACTTGAGCGTGTGTCTGTGTGAAGAGGACAGTGTTGCTGCCTGTAGCTGCACTAAAAGCCAGTGACAAAACACAAAGCTACTCTAACTGCCTTAAACACAACACACACACACACACACACACACACACACACACACACACTTTAGTTAAAAGGTGTTTAAAGATGATGATGGATGAACACTTGAGCCTGACAGTGCTTGATGGGAAACTGCAGTAAGAGAAAGAGAAGAGGGGGACAGGGAAAGTGAAGGAGGGGCTGCTGAAGAGGAGCAGGGAGAAGGAGTTTCCACCTCGGGCACTAAACTCTCTGTGAACCAGAAACTGTGATGGAGAGCTGAGAGACTGAAGTCACACACACACACACACACACACACACAAAACAACAGTCAACAGTGTTTTGTGCTTGCACTGAAGAATTTCCACCCTAAGAGGGACCCGTCAGAGACGTTAGACTCACTGACCTGATGTATCATTCACATTATCACATTATGACATTTAGGAGATGGCAAATGGGTTGAAGAGCAGTAAGTCTGAGCCTCATTCCCCACCTTATTTGCTTGGTTGGCGTTGCTCTTTGATGTTATGCACAAGAAACATCATATGAAACTCAGCAAAAACAAGTCTCAAGCCAGGACAGGTTCGCTGCTAGTCAAGTCCCAGTTCAAATCAGTTTCAGATACACAAGTAAAATTAAATGTTGAGGGCCAAAGTCAAGCCAAGACATTCAGACATGCAAGCCTTGACAAATGAATACATTCTCAAGTCAAGGCCCATCTTCAGTGATGTCACAGGTCAAATCGACCCGAGCCAAGTCAGGACAGGCGACGGGTCCAGAGAAAAATGTGTAACCAGATTTTCTTTTGTGCTTCAGTGTAGCTTTGACATGTACAAACACAGCAAATGCTTTGCATGTTATGCTCCATTGTAGAAGCACAACCAGACACAGTTTAACGTAAATAAAGTCTTTAACGTTACACTTTTTTAATTGGAGGTGGTGTTTGTGTTTATGACGACTCTTATTTGTCTTCTCGTGTGTATAAAATACGAGTGCGAAACAAGTGTT
Source organism: Oreochromis niloticus (assembly GCF_001858045.2). NCBI lineage: Eukaryota > Metazoa > Chordata > Actinopteri > Cichliformes > Cichlidae > Oreochromis > Oreochromis niloticus. The sequence goes on from NC_031965.2 coordinate 37,728,229, forward strand.
TGCATACATGTGCCGTGTGTGAGTGTTTAAGGGTAAATACTCTGTGGTGTGTTTCTTTGTAACAAACTTATCAGACTGACAATCAACAAGCCTAGGAATGTACAATTGTGTGTGTGCAGGTATCAGCGAGTGCAGATGCTGTATGATATCAGACTGTTTTTGTAAGGTGGGAGTGAGAGGCCGCTCGATGAAAAGATACCACAGAGCCAGAAAGAAAGACTGCAAAGTATGAGAGAATAACAAGGTATTAGCATAAAGGATAAAAGGTTAAGAAAATCATATAATGGACATATTTATAAGCTGTTTTCATTGTGGTTCACCCAGAAGTTTTACTTTGAAAAAAATCCTAACCTTTCAAAAATCCCCCCGCTCTGGAAACGTGCCCGCTTCGCAAAAATATCCTCCACTTTCCAAAAATCCAGAAAGCTCCCCACTTTGCGATAAAATTTCCCACGTTAAACAAAAAGTTCCCCCTTTGAAAAAAAGCTCACCCTTTTTCCTTTAAGTCCTCGCAGAGACTGAAGAAGCAGTGTAGCGCTGACTGTGAGTGCTGCCACATGTTCTCCAGCTGTAAACATCTGTTTTCAAATGTATGCACATTATGCATGAAAACAAACAGAGACTGTGAATTTATTTGACAGATACCAGGAAACTGTGACCTGTTACAGCGCAGAATCCTGGCCTCTGATTGGCTCATGTGGGCTGTCAAGACAGCGTCTCAGTCCTCGCTTGACCCGCAACACGCTTCAGACTCTAAACGTACGAACACGTCTATGAAACGAGTCTCCGCTCTGTGACCTTTGTGTGCTGCAGCTCGGCAGGTCACCTGTGATCCAGACCCCAGAAGTGACATTAATAGAAAGAGTTGCTCACCACTGAGTTTTCGCTGACTTGCAAATGTCCGTCCACATCCCATAATTCCGTGCGAGTCGATCCCTGAAAACCAGAAGTGAAAGTAGGCAGATGTTTCCACGTTCCACGGTCAGCAGTTTTACACGAGAATCACACACAGACGCTCAACGGTTATTCCGACGCACATCCAGCTGTGCGCTCGGTGGAGCTGCATGAATGTGTGTCAGTGAGTTTTGGCGTTGTGGCGCTGCTGTGGTGGCGCCTCAGCTTTCAGTCGTGCTCCAGAGCTGTGGCAACATTTCTGAATACAGCAGTTACAAACTCGGGTACAAACTATTCAACATGTCGTTGCTGCAAAAAAATCAAACACATCTAATCAGGATCTCGGTGATGTCAGTTTCTCTCTTTGATTGCGTCTTCTACTTTTGAAGTATTTTGTAGCGTTTCTGCATGTTTTCCTTCTTGTGTGTTCATGCACATGTGTGTGCTTCGAGGCTACAGGCCTCTCCAGGTGTTTTAACACATGCACAACAGCCCTGAAGGAGCACAATTTGAGAATGCAATTGTCGCAATTAGTTGGAACTTCCCTGAATTGATTTATCACCCCTCCAGCTCCCCGGTAAATTGTGAGCTCTTCATTTAAGCTCCAGAGCAGATTATTGTCTGCAGAACTGAACAAAGTGAGCAGAAGAAATCTAATGTATAAGAAAGTGGAGGATTGGCTCCCCTGCATTACTGTGTTTCAAGGAGCCAGTGTCAAAGTCACCTGTCATCCAGAGTTTGCACATATTATATATTTGAAACGACTGGCATACATTCACTTTAAAATGCAGGTAAAATGTGTTTTTCAGCAACAAAAAAGAAGAAAATTGGTGCTTTAAATAAAGGTCTGCAGCAGCAGTTTTAGCAGTGACTGACTCATCATTTTTTTTTCTGGGAAAACATAAAAATATTGCAGTAACAGAAAACAGTGTGTGTAGGAACGGGCAGCCAGTGTGTCTGCAGCTTGTTGCTGGCTGTGTTTACAGTGAATGGCTGCAGTCTATTTAAAGCGGCTTGGTGTATTTATGTCAGTTGTATACAGCGTGGAGGAGCCGGCGGGGCTCGCTCTGCCACTGCGGTTCACTTTGGGTCATTTTGGGCTCCAGGGGTTTGTAGAGAGGGAGAAAAAAAACAGGTTGGTTTGTTGTCAGTGTTGAGCTGAGCTGACGTCTGGGCTCGACGAGGCCACAGCAACTTCCACCAACACAGTATCTGAAAGTGCATTTCAGGTAAATTTTTTAATTTCCTACTTTCACTGAAACTACACCAAACTTTAGTAAAATGAATGTTTAACTGTGTTTTTATAGTGCAAAAAAGTAAATGCACGTTTGAAAGTTGCTCTCACGTACGTGCGTGTACATCCAAAATCACATTTTAAGATTATTGTGAATAAAACATGTTTGAAGTTGAGGGAGACAATGAAAAGTTTCCATCAAATCACTGCTTTGAGCTGCAGACGTTTGTTTGCTTCTCCAACGTGTGTGAGTCAAATCTGGATCCATTTCATTTATGACACAGACCATCGTTTAAAGCAGGCGGCGGAGGTGACAGCCCGTGACATCACTGATGAAATCACAGAACTCTGACATCTGTACAAACATCTGAAAAGATCAGTCAAATTATAAAATCATTACCTCTGATCCAATCATTCTGCGGGCATCCATAAATCAAGCACTGCAGGAATATCAGATCACGTTCTTTAAAACAAAATCACAGCTCCATGACTTTATAAAATCTCCACTGATTGGACGATAACTGCATTTTAATTCTCTGGATTTTCTCCAATCAGAGACCAGAAATCTTGGCATGGCATTTCCAAACAATTATGCGTACGTAAATTGATCTGAAACGTCTCCGTTTGGTTTTGATTTCTGAGCTGCGTTATGAATAAATGCAGGCCAGCATGCATCTGGACACAAGACACAATTAGATAGACCAACAAACAATCATAGCAGTGAAACATGTGATGCAGGGCTGCGCGGCGGAAAAGCGTAAACAAATATCAGTCACTGCATTCTGAAACCCGAAATGTTCACCGTGAGAGCAGAGCAGTAAATTGCTACCTGACAGGATAAATTCAGGGTATGATCAGACAATCGGCCCTTCTTTCCTTCCAGTTGGACGCTTACTGAGCTGAAACCTGAGTTTAGCTTCGCAGGAACTCTTTCGTTAATCAGCGAGGTCTGTGCACAATCAGCGTGTTTTACTCTGCCAGAGAAGCTGCATCGGTTTGGGTCGTTTGGGACTGACGGGATCGAAACGGCAGAGTGTGAGTGTGAAAACCTTCCTGCTGTTTTCGTGTTATTTTGATGCTTGTTTGTCATACATATTAATGTGCACACACTGCACGCTGTAGGGCTGCAGGCCGGACAACCTGACCGCAGCCAATCACCTGCTTCCTTTCTTGACTTCCTCCTGCAGGCGCTCAGAGCTGGGTGCAGCTTACATAAGGAAATAAAAGAACCATTGAGCTGTGTTTATTCCACACATCCTTCGTACACTCTTTATATAACAGTCAGCTCAAAGGGCTGAGACGCAGACGGAGCCTGAGCGGGGTAAAGTCCACCCTGAACCAGTAAGCAGGATTTATCTGAGCAGACTTTAAACCGCTCGAGTTACTGATCAACCTGCAGCCCGAGGCCTGAGAACGCCGCACGGCTGCTGCAGCACACAGCCGGGGTGACCTCTGACCTTAAACAAGGCAACAAACCACCACCTGCCGAGCACAGCTCACAGTCTCTTGATACAATGTAACCTGTATCAGATGTACATAAAGCGTTTGTTGCATTTACTGTAGAAGAGCCAAATAATGTTCTGTACATGCACTAAACCAGACTGACACCTTTGAATTTGTTTCCAATAAATATCTGCACAACTTTTCAAACAGAGTTCAAGAAAAAGCTCTAAAAAACATCTCCGGCCGATTAAGTGCATGAAAAGAGCACCTCAAACAGGCCGTGTAAGAGTGCACAGGCAAATGTTCCAACTAAGCATTCATCTATTCTGTGTAAAGTCATTAAAGAGAATCTGGGGAAATCGCTGTGGTATCTCCCTCAGGCAGGATTCTGTAATACAAATCATTGCACAGAATCCTTTTGAAACCAGTGTATTCACTCCAACTACAAACGCAGATTAAACTTCACATTGTAGAGAAAAAACTGATTTAAAGAAGAAGCAGGCATGCTGCTCTGAACCAGAGCTGAAAAACTGTCCTGTGGTCTGACCAGTAATCCTGACCCATTAGTCTGGGAGCTAAACTGGCCTGCGGACTGAACCTGTCATCTCCTGAAAGCACACACAAATAAATAAACTCCCGAACTGTCGAGCAGCTGGAATCTTGTAATGAACAAGAAGGGAAAAACATTTGGCTTTCAAAACGCTGTCGAATAGTCTCCTCGCTGCCAAGCACTTCCAGACCGGACGCAGCGCATCGCTGTTCTGACTGGTCTCAAACATGTTCCTGGCTTCAGATTTGATACGCTGTCTTTGTCGTTGTCGCTGACACTCGGTGAGTCCTGATTAGAAATTTATCTGTAACGATGATTGTCCCACCCCTGCCACCAATGATCTAATCAACAGCTATAAGTTTGAACAGCAGTGTGAACTGTGTGGTAGCAGCTCCGTCTACTCCGAGCCGTCCCAGTATGTGCATATGTGGGATTTGTTCAGTGCTGAGGTTTTACACATGCATGTATACATATATACAGTCTCTATGTAATCAATGTTTCTGTCATGGTACTGGGTCATGTGACCCAGTGTTTGAGTTTTTATGTGTCTTTTGTATTCACTCGTGTTCTAGTTTAGCTAACCTAGTTAATTTCTAGGTTACTGTTAGTCCTTTGTTTCTTAGTTGTTTCTGTCATCTCCCCCTGTACTCAGTCTCCCTGGTTCGTGCGCCTACCTGTCATGTGTCATGTCTCTGTGGTTATGTTGTCAAGTTCGCGTCATGTCTAATCTCCATGTTTCCTGTTTTATTTTGAAAGAGTCCAGTGTTCCTTGCTTATTGTATTTAGTTGCACTTCCCCTGTCCTGTCATTAGGTTCATGTGTGTCAGCTGTGCTCCCATGTGTGGCCACTTCCCTTGATCATCCCTTATGGGTATTTAGTCTCCGTGTTTCATTCAGTCTGTGTCGCGTCGTCTGTGTAACCTTCCCAGTTATGTCTCGTCATAGTCGTCACAGTTCTCATAGTCACAGTCATAAATTAGTTTTCAAAGTTTCATAGCTTTATCACAGTTTCATAGTCTCGTATAGCGTTCAGTGTCATAGGTTTTTCATACTCTGTTTTCCAGTTTAAAGGCTCACCTTTTGTTAAGTCATATCGCGTCTCCTTGCCTAAGTCTGCTCTTGGGCCCTGCTCTAACTAACACACCGGCGCACCTCGCTGTGACAGTTTCCCACATTCCTTTAGATAGGAGGTTCAAAATAACTGCCACAGAGGAAATGGAGAAATGACAGCCAAGTACCAACACCTGCTTCTTGAAGGATCTTGTTGCTCCTGTTGCATCATTTTCATTTATGTAATCCCACAGCAAAGTTTGGTTTCATCCCAAAATAAAACTATAAACTTCTGACAAATAAACTCAAAATTATACTCACATGTTCTTCAGATACTTGATGTGATGTGTACATTTGTAAACTCCATGAACGTGATTGGATTTATTACATTTCACAGGTTAGCACTTAAAACTTACTAAGTAAGTAACTAAGTAATTTTCTCAGTCATTTCATTTTTTACATGTTAAATTTTGGGAACCTTTTCATTTGATGATTTATTTTAAGATAATTTAGATACTGTCACGTTTTCAGGTTCGTTTACTTTTTGTGACAATGATAATTATGTCAAATATCTAGTGCTGTCAGCATTAATCTCGCTAAAATGACCATAACGCCATAACCGCACTAATGTGGCAAATCTCTGTTAGCGAGTTATCACCCCGGGGCAGCACGGTGCTAACGCATTAACGAGCTAACCGCACTAACACGTTGATGCCGTGCAGCCCCACGCATGGGGCGATCTGCGCTAAGTCGCTAACAGGTATTTGCGGCGTTAATGCGGTTATGGCGTTAACGTCATTTTAATGAGATTAATGCTGACAGCGCTACAAATATCATTATTTCTCTGTTTTTTTGGCATATTTTACTTAAGAAAACACCAGCAATCAGAAAAACGCTGCAACAGAGGGGAAGTGTTTCTGGGGAGACAATAACCCGACGGACCAAAGCATGCTAGGTGTGTTTTATTATAATTCATATAATACTGATGACGGATTTTTAGGCTAATAGTTAGGCTAACACACTTACCTCTCATCTTTTCTTTCCTCACAAAACCGATACATCCTCCACTTCTTTTAAGTGTCTCCCAGCGCAATGGACTACTTGCAGTAAGGCAGAGGTTCCCAAAGTGTGGGCGGTATGAAAAGAAAAAAAAAAGAGCGCTTGGACACTGTGGACAGGTTTTTGACGGGGCTCCCACATAAACGCAAAGCAGGAGATGAAGCATCGCCAAATATGTTTCCAAACTAACTTCCTTCCAAGCCAAAGACTAGAAAATATGGTGAAGCATATCTTCCTTTTGGTTTCACCTGCACAAGTGCCGAGGTAGGTCTCCCCTGCAAAATTAGTTTCCCTGCGTCGGGAGCAGCGCTGGGCTCTCCAAATCACGGACAAACAGTATCCCACATTCTTGATTTTTAGTTCACAAACACTTCTTGTAATGACTAACTACTCCTGACATTTTGGACATGTTAGCTCTTTATGCAGTAAAGTTACAGTGGGATACAAATAATATCAGGCTGATCCTGCCATAATTTGTTCCCCCGGTTCAAATCACGGACAAACAGTATCCCACAGCTGTTTATGTGTTTAAACCCATTTTGCACAGAGAGGCATTTTTTGAAAAATGTATTGACAGCAATGTTGAAAATTATTACACAGGAAAAAAAACAACTACACGTAAAATAATCACACCGTGACGCCTCTGCCTTTCTAAATGCAGGGACAGTAACTGCGTGTGTATATGTAAGCGTGTAAAACCTGCAGATAGTCAGATTAACAGTATTTTGTCTCTATCTGCCATTCTGCAATTCATCTCATGTAAACAATAACGTGGCGCACAGCGTGACGTGAAAAGAGGCACATACCTTTGACGTTGCGTGACGAACTCTGTAATCCTCGTCCACACGTAAACACAAAAAAGGAGTTTTAAATAATCTCCGTTTTCGGTGAATCGCAACGCCGTTTACGTGTTGACGAAAAGCCCAAACGCATAGAAACAGCTGCGTTTTCAAAAATACCCGTGTAGGTGTGGACGTAGCGTAAAAGAGTTAGTAGTATATTTTATTACTACCTGTAATTTATTGCCGTTTACTTGTATTTGCTTAATTGTTTACTAAATGTTTGAGGTGTGAAATAAACCGCAATGGAGCAAAATATGGGTGTGTGTGTTTGGAGGATGTGTTTGTGTGTGTGTGGGGGGGGTTAGGTGGTGGGGGGGTGCGAACATTTTTCTTGTAAAAAAGGGGGGCCTGGCAACAAAAGTTTGGGAACCACTGCACTACGGCATGTGACGTATTTCCGTTTCCAAATACTACCGCTTGGGCGTTTCCGGTATGTTTGTTTATCTATCGGTAGCTACGCTAATGTCACTTCAGAATGAGTATAAAAAGGAAAGTATTTAAAACAGAACATTTTCAAAAACAGGAGAAGAAATACTCCGAGCATTGCTGTGTCCCACTTTGTTCGGCTTCAGCCAAATTTAACGGCATGCTAAGTTTTCATGGCTTTCCGACCCATTCCGACTTGAGAAGACAATGGCTGGTAAACATACGCCGGGATCATTTCACGATTACCTCTCACACCAGGGTCTGCAGCAGACACTTTGCCAGTGATCAACTCATAGAGCCAACAACCCTTGATGGTCGAAGGCGGCTTATTAAAGGTGCTGTACCAACACTTTTTGAGTGGATTGGCTTTAAAGTTGAACCACCGCGGCGTAGTGTTTGGGAGAGAACGGAGCGACGCCCTGAACTAGTTCCTCCTGACGATCAAGAAGAGCACAGTCTTACAAGAGATCATGACTACTGCTCAGTCCCTGAGCCGTCTGCATTGGACATAATCTGCATCAGCTGCAGAAGACCTGTCCAAAGACGTGGAGACTCTGAGGAAGGAAATACAGGAGTTACGTGTCCAGCGAGAATTTGGGTTACAGCGTTTTGCTGGCTCTGACACTGACATCCGATTCTACACCAGGTACACCTAAGCTCTATTCAAGCTAACTGTTTAAAATATACCAAAGTCACCATCAGTTAAATTTCGAAAGTGTTTCCAGTCTTAATGAAAACAAAATAGATATTTACTTTTTCTCTGCTGATTGTATGTTTCATGTAGATGCTTTAGTATTTAAACGATATCCTAATGCTACAGGTAAAATACGACACCAAATAGACTCTTAATCAGACTATGTTATACAGCTCACCATTAGCATATTTGTCACAGTTTACATTATTTTTATGTCAGTGTGTAATGTTAACTAATGATTGACATGATATATGTCTCTCTCGTGAATAGATTTCCAAGCTATGATCATTTGATGGCATTTTGGTTTTTGATTGAGCCTTGCATCTACAAAATGATCCGGGTTTCAAGAGCCAAGTCAGCTGCCAATAGGAACGAAGAAGTGCTGACACCTGCACGCACATCAATGGTAGGTTATGGGTTTGTTGGTAGTTAGAACTAGAGGTGTAATGTTAATGTATTTATGTACAATAACATTACATTACATACATACATACACCTGTGTACTACAGCACCTCATTGTTTACCCCATGGTACAGTATGGTATGCATAACCATTAGAAAACAAGAAAAGCATAATTTTACTAGTTCATAGCTTAAGGAGTAACATTTTCCCTTTTGTTTTCACCTTCCAGAGGCAGCTGCTACAGCCAATTGACGAGTTCTTTCTTTTCCTGGTTTTCCTGTCAGTTGGTTTGAAGGAGAGGGACCTGGCCTGGCACACCGATTTAACATACACCAGTCCACAGTGAGCCGCATTATCGCAACATGGACAAATTTTCTTGCCACAGCACTGGAGTCTCAATGCATCTGGCTTACACGTGAAGAAGTGCAAGCTTACCTCCCTGAGGAATTCAAAGATTTCTCAGACACCCAGATGATCCTTGACTGTACAGAGCTGAGGTGTCAGACACCATCCTCACCACTTCTCCAAAGTGAAATGTACTCTTCGTACAAATCCCACTGCACGATGAAAGCCCTGGTTGGCATAGCTCCACATGGTCCAGTGACAATCATCTCTATGCTGGTTCGGTTAGTGACAAGGAACTATTTAAACAATCAGGCATTGCTGAGAAGTTGACTGAAGACATGGCAGTGATGGTAGATAAGGGCTTCCTAATCACCGATTGTTGTAAATGCAAAGTGTACTGCCCACCTTTTCTATCTCAGCAGAAGCAGGTGCCAGCATACCAGGTTAAGGAGACGCAGGCCATAGCCAGACTCAGGGTACATGTGGAGCGAGTCATTAGGAGGATAAAACAGAACAAACTTTTTGATAGCATCATTACCATGTCACATGTTTACAATATCAACCAACTGTTTGCAGTAGCATGCATGTTGTCAAATTACCAGAACACAGCATTAGTTAAAAAATGGGTTAAGTGAGACAATATGGACTTTTCCCCAGACACCAGTGCCAGTACAACTTATGGAACATGACCTGCAGCTGAGGCCACTACAGTTGCATTTCTTCCTTGACAAAACTTGATTACAGAACTGGTACTTGAGTGCTGATAGTTGAGTTCCAGTTATTGATAATTATAATTCATTGCAAATGTTGAATGTTAATAATACTGTTTAATTATACTATATTACTATTCATATTCAACAAAATTGTTTATCAAAATTATAAAGTAAATCGTTTTAAAATCATAAGTGACATTGTGCTTTTGTAACATCCAAAATACCATTTGTCATTTTCTTCCCTCAGTTGTGTTATTGTCTAAATGTATGTCAGTATGCTAGGCATGGAGTTTTAAATACTTACCATGTAAATAAGTTCTGCACAAATTCAATGTTTTAATGTGTGTTTCTAAAAAATGAAATTGATGCCATTGCTTAAACAACAGTTTATTGATTTCACATAAAAGTAACTTGTAACAACAAAAAAATTCATGAAATACTTTGCAAATAAACATCAGTTATTTTGTTCCAGCCAGCCTGAAGGATCTGTTTTCCTTTTTGCTATGTTTTCACTGTTCATTTTTCCAAACACAGGTATCTTGGCATATATATGTAAAAAAAGAAGTAGTCAGCCTTTTCTCTGATTGCATTGTGCACATCTGTATCCATGTATATTCTTTGCACTAGGTAGTCCTCTTGTGCCCACACAACAAAGTCACACCACTGCATCCCACTGATGAGCAGTTGTCCTTGCACTTGCCAGTAATATGCGTGGCTCTTTTTTAGTTTAGGGGTACCACATTCCATCTGCACATATTTGCAGTCAATAAAGTTTTGTACATTGGGACATTTGAATTCGACGAAGCCAAACTGGGGGTATTCATTGGGGTCAAAAACAACACCATCAGGAGATGCAGCAAGCCAGGGGGCAATGGGGTGAATGACCACAGGGTGAGTAGTTAACATTCATTAGCCTACTATACTCCATCTCAGTTCCTCTCCTCATGTCTGCTGTCTGCCTTGTTCCCTTCAATATACGCTCTGCTAGTGACTCTGCCGAGCTCTGGCCTCTGACGTGACACACCTCCCGAAACCTAGAGGCAGTCACTCGGGGCCTGCGGAGCTGATGCCACTCAGATGAAGAGCTTTGCTCACGTGTAGCTTCCTCTATTTTGTGAGCCATTTCCAGAGTTACAGACAAGCTTTTCAGATGCAGAAGCTCTTCTTCTGAGCACACGAACACACAATCTGATGGCAAGATGTCATACCCCTCCAGAGGCAAGTGCGGTGTTGGTGGTGCATCACGGTGTAGTGTGATGTACCGGGTTGTCAAAACCGGCTGCTGATATGACAGAACACTGCCCTCCTGCACCAGCCCAAAGGCACTTTCCACAAGGGGCTTGTCAGGTCTCATGTTCATTGTGGTCACAAGCAGTGATAGGAATAACGGCGTTACAAGTAACGGCATTACTTTTTTCAGTAACGAGTAATCTAACTATTTACTGTTCCTATCGTTACAACGGCGTTACAGTTACTAGTTTTTCAACAAACAGACGGTTGAAGCTGTGTTCAGCTTACCGCATCTTATATCAGCTGCACGGAAGTAGCTGTAAGTAATCTGGACGCTACAGCTTTAAGCAGCTGCGCGCTCCCGCGGACGGTAATCACGATCACTGTCTAGCACAACACCTGGAGCTCAGGGGGCAAAACAATCGAGTGCTGCTGTTACTGAGGAAGAATAAAGTAGTCGTGGTAAGTCAATCATGTGACCACTTAAAGACAAAGCAACAAGGTGATAGGCCACGTAAAACCAGAGTCATCATAAACAAGATATACGCGGCGTTTTTTCCTCAATAGTTTCGCCACGTTAGCGCTAGCAAGCACTCTCTGCTTATGAGCAAAAAACCAAAACAAAACAGGGGAAGTTTTAGGAGTGACGGAGAGAGAGAGAGAGAGCAGAAAGAGAGAGAGAGTTTTGAGATGTGAGATTTGTGACGTTTAGCGTGTTTGGAGTGTGTAGTTAATGTGTTGTCTTGTGTAGTTAGTGTGTAGTGTTGTGGATAGTTTTGTGTTGTGTGTCAGAACAATGAGGCGACTGCTGTCTCCAGGTAGAAACAGCAGTGATACACCTGCTGCTGTCAGACCTGCATGTTCTCCTTTATAGTGGACAGAAATGATTTTTTTGGAGTGGCACAAATAATTTGTGACATCTGATTGAAGAACAGCTGATTGTTCTGTAAATAGTTTGAAATGGTTATTTTAAAAAAGGGTAAAAGGTAAATGGCTGCAAATAACTTTGTTGTTTGCAAAACTTGTGCATAGGATTTTAAAATTGACAATTAATATTTGAAGTTATGAAATATGATTCATTAAAGATGTTTGTGGTTGTTACAGTAAAAATATAACTTTTTCTACTCTGATTTTATGTTTTTTGTCTGATTTTAGATCAATTGTGTTAATACAGTATGTCAAATGAAAACATAACTGTAAATTCAGACACGTGAGGTTGTGCTGAAAAGAATGATGCCAAACAAGACAAAGTAAATAGTTTTTAAAGGTAAAATGTGGAGAGAAAATCAAGAGTAGTTAAAAATGTACCCTGGACCCCAGAGGGTTAAACGTTTTTTTTTTAAAGTAATGCAATAGTTACTTTTCAAGTAATTAATTACTTTTAGAATACTGTAACTCAGTTACTAACTCAGTTACTTTTTTGAAGAAGTAACTAGTAACTATAATTGAATTACTTTTTCAAAGTAACTTGCCCAGCACTGGTCACAAGTGGCCTGTCCTCAATATTAAATTTTGCACATGCCTCCGTTATTCTGAACACGCAGGGATCTGGTAACGGAGCCACCATGCCTCTGTAGAAGCCACTCCTAAAGAAAACATCAATGACAATAATGTAAGGAAGAAGGTTATTATACTGAACAACAACTAAACTAAAAACTAAAAGGTGTAAAACAGTGGTGCATAAGTTAGAGACTGGGATGACTGAGTTAGCCGTCTTCAGAAAGTGTAATGTTGTATGTAAATTAATACCTATTCTGACACATGCATGTATGAACAAATAGCAACATGCATTTGTAACACAGGAAACCAAATTTTACAAATCTAATTACCGTACTCCAGTCTGGGCCATCCTATTTGGTAGCGGCTTAGTGAAGATCATAGAGTTGATAGGTCCTGGCTTCACACCCTAACAGAAGACACATTTACTATGGATGGTGTTGCTGTTCATATGTAAACATGGACTAATTCAAAAACTTTAACCTCATTTAAATTACCACTGTCCGTGGCTTGTGCCATTGCTGTTCAGATTCGGTGCAGCTATGCACGGGGGGACAACCGGCACTCTGAGTTGTGAGTAGTGTGCTGTTTGGAAGAGCAGTGGCACTGTGTGATTGCACATAACAGCACCTGCCACACAGGAGCACTGGCTATGTGTCAGTACCACCGGCGATGAATCCAGAAGCTTAATCTAAGAAGAAAGAACTAAAATTAAAAATGTAACATCATCTTCATGGAAGAGCCGAACAGGAACATAGTTCAGTGTTATGGTTACTGACCCCTACAGGCTTACCCTCCTGAATGCTTAGTGTTTCCTTCTCTCCCTATTAAAACAATTTAACCATCCTTGATAACTGTAATAACTTAGATTGTGTATATTTGCAGTATTAACTTGGTGTCAAATGTTTCTGATCACCCAAACACATCTGACTAGTCAAATTAGGAGTGATAAAGCAGGGAGACAAGGAAAACATTCAAGTTGATGGGCCTTTAGGAATGAACTTAACTAATGCTTAAATGAACTGAACCCCACTGAACAGGGATTAACAACTTTACACAGCTTCCTGCCTACACTTAGTCTGTGTGGTGCCTCACTCTTCCTCATTGACCTGTAGCACAGGGCTCTCACACCGACCTCCCCTGTCAACCTGTGTTTATTGGACACTGAATAAAGATACAAGTACCATTAGCATTATTTCTGTATTACTCATGTCAGCACGTCTTAAACATATGTACTTTACACTTAGCAAGAGTAGCATTAGGTAGTTAACTACCTGCTTAGTTAGCCAACTACCTAACGCTATTATAACAGTGTCTAACAACAAAAGTGACATTAGTTAAGAAAACCTCAACTATAGTTTCGGACGACATAAAACACCGTTTAAGGAAACATGTAATGTAGAGAATTGACATCAAATAAAGGACATAGCGGAGTAACGTAGTGTTTGCATTTGACGTTAGCTAACGTTTCTTTGTCAGTTAATTTATGTTTTCTTACCTTGGTAGTTGTGGATATATGATACAGCATATAACTTAAATCGTTTATCTAATTTGCTGGCTGGGGTAGTCGTCACTCTGCAAATCCGATGAACATCAGTGATGTTCAATTTTGGGAGCTCTTGTAGGCAGCGAGTGTAGAACGTCGCCATGGTTTAACCATACCGGAAGCACTGGGGCAGGACTACATAGAACGCGGAAGTGATTGTGCAAGTAGTCCATTCTTAGCGTATTTTGGTTCCTGCAACTGGTCCGTCGGGTTATTGTCTCCCCAGAAACACTTCCCCTTGTGCTTTTGGAAATCATTTTTTTCCTATTTCTGTTTTCTTTTTTCCTATTTCCGTTGTGTTTTGTGTGCTTTTGCAGCATTTTTCTTATTGCTGGTGTTTTCTTAAGTTGCAGTCCGTTTGGCCTCTCAGGGCCACCGTAATATTTTTATTTTTTATCATGTGTTTGTTATTTTTTAAGTGAACTATTATGAGGTTAGCCCTGCGACAGACAGGCGACCTGTCCAGGGTGTACCCTGCTTCTTGCCCTAAGACAGCTGGGGTAGGCTCCAGGCCCCCTCAGAGCCTGAATAGGATAAGCAGAAGAGAATGGATGGATGGACTATGAGGTATTTCAAGAATAGCACATTATTAAATTGTTTTTATCAATGCGTAGGCAGAATTTTGCAAGTTTAACAAACGGAGGTTGAAGTCATGCTTGTTCTTCAAGCTTTTTTCACATCAGGTTAAAATCCACTGATGTAGGAAGGCATTATTGAACCTTGAGTTGAGATGACAGTCTCCACTTTAATAAGAACCGAACACAGAACATCAGAGTTGATGTCGGTGCTGTGAGCACACCACTTCTGTCAGACTACTGTCTTTACTGAGCGGTTGTTCAATTATCCAGGAATCAGTTGCTTAGTAAATGCTTGATAACATCTATGAAATGAAAATATTCAAACCCAGTCATGGCCAGTTACTTAAAAAGAAAAAGAACGTTCCGTGAATCCAAAGCACTTCAGGAGAAATCTGAATTTTCAGAGTTAAAAGTAGAGGCTGGAACGGGAGCTACGGGAGTCCACAACAGAGATCAGATTGCACTCTAAAGCAACCGAAATGATCCCCTGGACTGTTTGCACGCACACAAAAGCCAGGACAGATCCAGGATCTGCAGAGGAGAGCCGCGACCACATGGAGGCACAGCTACATTCAGGGACCGCAGCTGGTTTACTGATCCTCAAATCCAGCCTGAAACAAAACCAAATCAAACCCAGTCCACAGCTTAACTTAACGCCATTTTTTTCCTATTTTTAATTACTCAACAGGTCATCAATGAGTGAACAAGCAGGTTAATTATAGTTAGCTTGTGGGTCACCGTGTCCATTATGGTGTCACAGATGTGGAGCTTTAAAAAAGCAGCCTTAATAACTCTTTAAAAGTGCAAGTGGAACAAAAACAACTTCATTGTTGTCTTGTGTGTGCTAGTTTGGGTCCACGTGTGTGTTGAGGTAATTGTGTCCTTATGTAAGAAAGATATCAGCTACGTAACCCAGACAGACAGAGAGTGAAAACCACCATCACATCCGACCTTCAGTTACACAGCGACTCTTCCTCCTCGCCTTGTCTCGGTTCCTGCCTGGAGCTGTGGTTTCCTGCTCTGTGTCTGCAGCCACTGATAATATCTCCTTCTCTGCTGGACTTCCTCCATCTCACACACAGGGCGTGATAAAGACACCGTAAGGTGCACTCGAACATACCACATAAACCTGAGGGAGGAAATATAAAATGAGCAGCGAACAATTTGTTGACAAAATGTCATTTTTTAAAAGAACAAATGTGAAGTTTAGCTGTGAATAGGCAGGCGAACCGTTTAGTGTTCAAGTTCAGCAGGTGATGGTGCCGTGCAAGAAATACAAATAAACACTGTAATTACCTATCACATAAAATACTCTGTGAAACGATTTTTCTTATCTTTTCTTTTTGTTTTGCCTGATTTGACAGGAGAGCATCACAAGTGCTGTTCATGATATGATGACATTTATGTAGTCGGTTGCTTCTTTGTATGAAGTGTGATTAAATCATGGTATAAATATATCAGAATGCAGCACTGATAGGATAGAAGACGAAGATTAAAGGCCTGAACATAGTTTCATGTTGAAATATGTCAGGCAAACTTTTATTAGCATAAAAAAACATTTAGGCGATGAACAGCGTATTTAACCAAACACAGAAACGAAGGCGTCTGACCGGTTTGGAAGTGGATTAAGCGGGATTAAAAGTAAAAACAGTTTTTAAGTAATAGTCAAGCGGATGCCCTGAAAAGTGTGAATTTTCCGGCTAAAATGTGCTCAGGTTTTGACACAAGATGTGTTGCAAAAGGGACTCGGAGCAGTCTCTAAAAACGTCTTAACCCCTCTCAGGCTGTCTTTGTCTCATTGTCAGATTAAAAGCAGAATCCCATGTATGCCAAGTAAGCCTGATCTTCAGTCCCAGTGTCCTTCAAGGCTTTGAGATGTCTCACCATCAAATTGTCGAGTACGTGAGGGATCTCGGGCGTATGGTCTACATCGCTTCCTTTAGTCTTTGCCATAAAAACTACCCACAGTCCAGAGTGCTGTCATGATGAGCACATGAGCACAGGGTTGGAGGAAATTTCTCAAAAACTGTGAAGAAACAAGAATGGAAGGAGCAATGCACAGGAAGTTTAAGGAAATGCAGCAAGTGCTGTGCATTATACACTTTATTATTTATAAAGCAACACAAAATTCACAATCTTTTGGATTCAAACATGTTGTGTAACATATTTAAACACCGAAGGTGCTTTTGTTGGCTGATCCTGATGTTCTAAACAAGACAAAGAGGAAAGCTAAATTCTGGCTTCATTTGATTCTCAGGATTTAATTCAGTTTTATTTATACAGCACCAAATCACAACAGTTGATTCAAGGTGCTTTATATTGTAAGGTCGACCCTACAATAATACATACAGAGAAAAACTCAACAGTCATATGACCCCCTATGAGCAAGCACTTTGGCGACAGTGGGAAGGAAAAACTCCCTTTTAACAGGAAGAAACCTCCGGCAGAACCAGGCTCAGGGAGGGGCGGGGCCATCTGCTGCGACCGGATAAAGTCATGCTGTGGAAGAGAGACAGAGATTAATAACAGATATGATTTAATGCAGAGAGGTCTATTAACACATAGTGACTGAAGAAGAAACACCCAATGCATCATGGGAATCCCCCAGCAGGGTCACCTGGTCCAGCCCTAACTATATGCTTTAGCAAAAAGGAAAGTTTTAAGCTTTAAAAGTAGAGATAGTGTCTGTCTCCTGAATCCAAACTGGAAGCTGGTTCCACAGAAGAGGGGCCTGAAAACTGAAGGCTCTGCCTCCCATTCTACTTTTAAATACTTGAGGAAGAAGCAGGAGAAGGGAGAATTTCATGGTTTGATCCAGGAGCCGAAACCTTCGTACAGATTTCAGGATCTCAGTGAGGCAGCTCGAGCTCTTGTTTGCAGAGTTGGGAGCACATCTGAGGAGGCAGAGAAATCATTTCAGAGACCCAGTGGAGCGGCATCTAGCTGGGTGTCTGAGGCCAAATAATGTTTTTTACTATTTCCATATCATTGCGTACACAGTACCTGTGCACGTCTTGAGCTGTGAGCGCACTAGTTGCCAAATGTAGTGATCTGATTGGTCAGATCTGTTTATTCACATGTGAAAAAATCAGAAAAAAATAATCCCATAAATTCATTCTGGAAAATTACGCAGTCAGTGTGAATGGTATCGATAACAGGTGAGTCCAAAAAAATATTTTTAACGTACAAAATATTCCTCGAATTTTACGTGTCCAGTGTTTAGAGGCCGTTATTCACTCAATTCTGAGGCCTGATGAAGACTCACTCTCTAAACAGTCCTACTGTGTCTGCACCTGACACTGTGCCCTTTACCTGAATAGTCATCTTCACATTAGATGAATTATGATGCGTGAGAGTAATATAACAGTTTGAATTTGTCGTTTTAAACAGGCATGGGTGCAGTCACCTATCCTCTCCATAGGTGACTTGTAACAGCAGCCAAATGAACAGGAATATCACCAGCTGAGGTATTTGAACTCAAACCCCAACAGACTTTCATACCATTCATGGTATTTAATGCTAAAACAAACATTTATGGACTTGATTTATCTGAAATCCAGCACCTAAAAAACTGCAGAGACAGACTGAGAAACACCCAGGCTGCAGCTGACATTAATAAAAGTGTAATCTGATGGAACGTTATCAATGTTAACATTTCTGTCAGCTCAGTATGTTTCATGCAGAAACACCAAGGGGTGAAATTGTGCAGAATATATTTATATGACCATCTGTGCGCATGGACGCCATCCAAAAACACTAAATCTGAGTCAGAAGCCAGCTCAGATCTGGTCCAACGATTTCACCCCAGAGCGTCAAATATTGTCAGTCTGCTGGACGTACCTGCACGTGAGACGTGTGCACCAGTTGTCCTTTGCCATCTCTGCCTTTATTCAGCAGCTTCATCAATGTCTGCATCGAGAGGTTAGTGGGACGGCGTGGATTATGTGACAGTTTTTGGGGTTTTCAGCCGGGAGACCGCTGTCCCTGTTGAACCTTTCTGTTTTGCACTTTGTTTCTCTTTGTTTTCACTCGCTGATTTTGTTTAGGCACCAAAAACTACTTGGTTAGCTACAGGAAAAGATTGTGGTCTGGGTTAAAATATGCTTCTTCATAACATTAAACCTGCAGTTTGAAAATTGACACCAACCAACCCGCTGCATTTAAATGTGATGCAAAGGGGTCTTTCAAAAGTTTCCATATATGATGGATTTGGAATAAGAACCTTCTCTTCTGTTACCTGATGTACCAAAGGACGCACCGTGCATCTTTAGACACCAGCGTTTGAATGAGAACAGAAAGACACACTTTGATAGCAAGACCTGTGGCTGCATAATGAACAAACCGCCTAACAAACTATTTTGAAGACCAGTTTTCTTTCCTGGAAACTGATTTGTTTTAATTTCACAAAGCATCCTCACTGTTAGCGCTCTCAGTAAAGTGTCTGTACAGTCGTGTTCGTGCAAAACCAAGCCTTGATTGAACACTGTACACACATCCTGCTGTAGTAGAGAAGCCCATCAGCCATTTTTACTCTGTGGCAGCCTGGTGGCACCACGCTCTGACAGTGAAGGATGTCTGTGTGAAACCTGTATGTGCATGCATTTCCTGCAAATTTTTTTTTCTATATTCCTGTTTCACAAAAACCAAAATGAAGGAGGCAGCGGAGCCAGAGCTGGCCCCGAGGAATTCCTGTGAGAGAGCAGAGTTTCTACGGTGCTGAGGCTGAAATGGTGTGTGACCACTCGACAGCCAGCAGGCCCATTGTTCTGTATTCTCCAAAAATGGTCTCAGGACTCCAAATACATGGTCTGATAGAATAATGTTTGTTGTTGCAGTGGAAAATGACAAGAAAGTCCTAAACAAACCAGCAGTTGCTCCACATGCCACAAAAGCCTGGTCTGGCTCTGAGCGAGCGCCGAGGCTTCGGATTTACAAAGCCGCAGCTTTAAGGCAGTTAGCGCTGGTAGCCGGGCGGACGGCTCGACGCCGCGGCCACATAAGCCCATGATTGTCCCTGGGGCTTTAGGAAACGCCGCAAAGTGTTATCTGTGTCTAGAAGGTGTGTGTTGTTTTGCGGGCGGCCGGAAAGGTGAGTCATGTGGGGAGATTAGCGGCGAGTCTGGAGCGGGTGTTAGGGACTTAGCTCCTGTCATGGTGATACGGTGTGAGCTGATGGAGGGATGAGCTGCGTGTTTTCAGATGGAAAAGCGCCTCCTCTCTAGCGGTCACACCGACTGCCATAACTGCCTCATAAAAATGTCCTGAAAGCAGCAGAAAATGCAAATGACTGCTTGTATTTGTGATGGATGAGTAGATCAGGTTCAATTCCAAATTGGGCGGAGGGTTTCAGTTGCTTTAAAAACCATTAACTGAGACGTCCCAGTATTATCATGTCTTTCACCGTATCCTGGATATCATGGAAGAAGAGATGAGGTACAAACTGGACTGGTCCCAAGTATCTCAGAGGGATAACGTAGAGAAACCAGATTCTCACCAGTTAACCTTTGAACTTTGGCAGGAAACTGGAGTACCTGGGGAGAACCAACACATGCAGAGGGAGAACATGCAACCTCCACACAAATGACCAGGAGTTTTGAACTGAGAACCTAGTTTCTATGAGCTGTTAAGCATTACATCATCATGCCTCTTGAACTCTGTTCAAATGTATTTACGTAATTTATGTAGCAATATTAGAGCGAAAAACCCAATAATCAAATATAACCAATGAGCAGCACTTGGTAGGAAGGAAGAACTCCAGCAGAACCAGGCTCAGGGAGGTGCAGCATCTGCTGCCATCGAATGTGTGGGGGAAACAAACAAGAAGCAAACAGACCACAAACAAACAAGACAAAACACAAACTAGTTGCATGTAGCATGTAAATGCTTCAGGAGTGAAGAGAGGTCTGCAGTTTATGCAGGAAATATGAGCAGCATTCACTCCAACACAATCCAGAAGGAGTCTTATTTTAGCAGGAAGAGGCAGTGCAGCGAGCGCCCTACACCTAACCCAGCTGATCTACTGCATGCACCACCTTTCTATCTTAATGTTTCCGTTGACTTGCTTCTAAAACCACCACAAGAGAAAACCAAAGTCCATTACATATCTGTGCACACCATTCTAAGAATATGTGATTGAACTGAGAAGATGTTGGCTGAGCAGCCTCACCAATGAGGCAACGCCAAAACTGCATTTCCTCTGATGGCCTTTCTGTCAGTAGAGCGGTGTGAAAGTCTTTCTTTTAGTGCAGAAATGAACACGTTTACAGCCTGGTTCAGAAACCCAAGGCTCAAATTTAGGGGTGTGGTCACAATAATTGTCACATGTGCCAACACACCTGCTGCTCAGTTCAATTCAATTCAATGTTATTTATATAGCACTAAATCACAACAACTGTCACTTCAAATTGCTTTTTATAGTAATAACCAAGCACCAACAACCAAGCACTTGGAGACAGTGGGAAGGAGAAACTCCCTTTCAGCAGGAAGAAACCTCGGACGGAACCGGGCTCAGAGAGACGCAATCATCTGCCGAAACATTGGTTGAGGGTGAGGGGAGGAAGGGAAGGTTTGAATCTTTATCCTAAACGTAGAGAGCGTGTCGTGTCTCTCTCTCTCCAAACTTGGAGCCGGTTCCACAGAATATTACCGGACATAATGGTGTAAACAAACAAACAAACAAACAAACAGGGGCTCCAGATGTCAGTGACTGATGATTATCCATCTCCATGGTGACCATGGTGACCCTAAAGTCACATGATCGTCCCATCTTTGAAGATGAATGTAACTGTATGTGTTTAGTTATTTCGATTATGTTACCTGTTTTATCTTGATCAAAAATAGTTTTTAGTTTGTTTTTCTGATGACTAACAGATACACCGAGCTGCAAACACATCATTCAAGCAGTAAAGTTGTTCTAGACTTTGCTGCTGCTGGATTTTCTTTCTCATATTTTTTTACCACTTTGCATTTCGTGGCTTGAAAGACGGTGAAGTTCTGTCACAGGTCTGTCATATGCTAATTCAATAAATAAATAAACCTAAAGGAACGTAGGGTTTACACTGAAGCTGAGCTTTTATACTTTACACGTTGCTCTTATTTTGAAAGTCTTTTTGCTTAGCCAGGCAAAACACATCCTGGACAATTAGGAGAAACTGAAATCCATCTGAAGCGTTGATAAAGAGAGTTTCAGCAACGAAATAAAAGAACTGAGGAACATCAAACCGCACTCCCCTCTCTGTGAAGCCCTTTGTTGTTCTGTACCATGAAGTATCAGTTTACAACCACATGCTTGTGCCAACACTTTTCCTGAGTATGTTTCTGCCTCTTTTCGTGCTCTGTTGCTTTTCCTGTGGGTACAAAGCTGCTCACTGACACGACAAACCTGAAAACATGACCGCTTCGGTCGTGTTGACTGCTGACTTTCACTGATGCCGAAAAGACTCGAAGCCAACATGAAAGCTGAGCAGTCGCCCTCATCCTGCATCGCTCATAGAAAACCTGGAGCTGAGCGTCTCTCTGGCTGTTTCGGCATGAAGTTTTATCAGGCTGTAATATCACATTGTGAAAATTTCAGGCTTATTTTGGGCTGATGTGTTGAACTTGGCCCGTACCTGCATGTTTCTGATTGTTAAATCTTTGCGGGAAAAGAATCTGGCCTGCAGCCACAGGAGGAGGGGGTGTCTGCAGGGAAGAGCGGGGTGAGGAGAACCGGGGGGGGGGGCATCATCCACCCACTCAGTCCTGCTCAGGAGAAGCTCTTTTCACACATGGATAGAACTCCAGTTTGCAAATGTTAGATGGCAAACGCAGTGGGATTTGTGATGTACTTTTGCAGTCTAAGCTTTAAAATCACTTTTACTGTGACAGAACTTTTCCCCTATGAAGGTAAAATGCATCTGATCAAAAACAGATTTACACCTTGACATAAAATAGAAAAGTATCAGGAAGTCTTGTTTTTCATTAGAGTGCACGGAAGGATTAAGAGCTAATACATGTATATCAGAGGCCTCCGTTAACCCAAGAATACAAAGGTGCAGGTCAAGTTAATCGATTACTTATATCACTTGGAAGATGCCCACACCACCTCAGCTGATTGTATTTGACACAATGGATCAGGAGACTTATTCTGAGCTCCTCATCTCATCTTTACCGGCTAATCCCAGCCTTCCTAAGAAGGAAACTCATGTCAGCCGCATGTTTCCGTGCATGGCTTTCATTTATCCTTTCACAAGTCTAATTGGATGATTTACATGCTAAAAAGTCTTTGGATTAACTGAATTTGACTTTGGCAGTCAGAAGTAAAGCCACTACGCTACAAAAATAATCTGCAAAACTGCAAACAAGGAAAACGTCTTGATGCACGTAATCATCCAGGTAAGTAAATCTCCAGAAGTTGATTCTGTTCATCTGGACGTAGCGTTTTGTGGGAGAAATGTTTCGTCACTCATCCAAGTGACTTCTTGCAAACAAGGAAAAGTTTATAAATAAAATGTAAATTTTGTGTTTTTTATAAATATTTGGCTGTCAGAGTTTCTCTTTCATTTTCTGTCATTAAGAAAGCTTCATGTTATTGGCTTTTGTGATGTATTCAGTGTTTAAAGTCAGGTTGAAATACACCCAAACTGCTTCTGCACAGAGGAATTTTTGATGCTATTTGAAAGTAAGAAGAGTCTCATCTTACTCTCCCCTGCAGTACTGGGTGTTTTCACAATAAAAGTCCTCATGCTGGTGTTTGTAGCAGCTGTTGGCAGGGAACACTCACGGTAAAATGATCCTGGTGTGGAGAAACTCAGACATCACCTTTAATCTCCTTCAGTCTCTAATATCTGTGTGTGTCTGCGTGTGTGTTTGGTCAGTGGGTGAACAGTCAGGGACAAAATCTGTGGCTAACAGATCAAACAACCACACGAACAAACAACCTTTGACCCTCTGCTTCTAACTGATCAAAGGTCTATATATTCAATATATATATATAATATGAACATTTAAGTATTGCTGTCATCTGTTGTTAACGTCATCATCAGCTCCACTCTGGAATCGTGAGTGCTGAGTTTAAATCTCGTGATTATGGTATTACAAATGCCTGTCATGTTTTAAAAGGACATGTTCTTATTTTCTGTCATATATAATGTTACAGTGTGACATTAAACGTAGCCAAAGTTTCACATAATTAGGTAAATGTTTGCAAAAGTGATCCAATCGGCCCAAAACCCGAGACTTCTGACTGCTTTGAACACTCATTTTTCAACTTAAAAAAGAAAAAACAACAAGATAAGTTGTAGATGGATGGATAAAATAAAACTACAGGCACAACACACCAATCATGTACAGACAGTACATCCCTGGAGCACTACGTGCTGCCCCCTCAGCGGGCTTCCTGAAGTTGGCCAGTCAGAATAAAGGAGGCTTTTGTGGAAGAGTTGTTGTTTCAGACATATGATGAACTGAGGAGGGTCTACTAGGAGATAAATAAGGCTCAAAAAAGAGAAATAAAACTAGTGATCAGCTCTTCTACTCTCCCGGAGCACTCAAAGCTCTTTATATAACATGTTTCATTCACCCATTCATACAAGAGCTTTTTCTATGATTGAGTGCTTTCTAACATTCAGACTCTGACATCTGAGAGGTTAGTATCTTGCCCAAGGGTGTTATGCATGCAGACTGGAGCAGCCAGGGATCACAACTCCAACCTTCTGATTAGTGGATGACCTGCTCTGCCTCCTTAGCTACACCCTTGTTGGCAAGCACAGCTGTGGGATGTTTCTGGACACTGGCTAGGCCACTCTGCGTGACCTTAATCTGCTTCTTCTTCATCCACTCCTTCGTTGCCTTGGTGTTATGTCTTGGGTCATTGTCATTCTGGAGGCCCGATTCATTTTCTTTCTTTAGAAGGTTCTCATGTAAGACTTTACGGAACATGTCCCCGTCAATTGTGGTGGAGTCGTCCTGTACCTTTAGCAGAAAAACAACCCTAAAACATAATGTTTCCACCTCTGTGTTTGACTGTGGGGATGGTGTTGTTTGGGTCATACCCAGCATTTTTCTTCATCTAAAGATGATTTCTGAGAGCTCCACCTTGATTTCACCACAGCACTTTCTGCCTTCTCTGAATCATGTAGATGTTCACTGGCAAGCTTAAGACGGCCTGTACATTTGACTTCTTCAGCAGGGGACCTTGCGGGGGTGGCAAGATTTCAATCCAATATGGCGTAGCGTGCTACCAACGGTATTTATTGGTGAGTGTGGTCCCAACTGTCTTCAGATTATTAACAGTAGTTTTGGGCTGATCCACCACCTTCTCATGATCATTCTCACCCCACGAGATGAGATCTTACATGGTGCTCCACACCGAGGACGACCAATCACAGTCACGGTCATTTTATGTTTCTTCCATTTCTAAACAGTCTGTTGGATCCAGAGTTCTGGCTTGGATGTAACGGATAAAATACTTATGTCACTTAATGATGTGCAAATCAGTTTATAGCTTAATGTAATGTGTTTTTTCGGGATTTTTGGGTCTTATTCTGTATTGCTCCATTAAAGGCACAGTGTGTAAAATATCACTGTGAATGGCACACGGCAGACTGGTCCACATTTGTATACTTTCAGCATACTTTATTCTTAAGTATGGTTACTGTTAGAAATACTCGGCGGCAGCTTCAAGCTGCCAGCCACACACCAACAACAACAACAACCAGACAGAGCGCTGCTTTTTATGCTGGCGAGGCGTGATTGCAGATGCCGTGTAGGTGTGCCCATCTCTTTTGCTGCTGTTAGCCAGCATTAGTAAACTATTTGTTGAAGTGAATGTAACACTGCTGGACTTGGACACTTGGTGAATAAACTCGCATACGATGTGAGAATGTAACCACGCTGCTTATCAGAGGGAAAGTGTGATTTTTAGGACACATTAGCTGGGATATTGTTAGCTTTTGTTGTTCTTTAGCTGGCTTGTTAATTGTCTGGAGACTGCAGGTCAGATGACAGGTGTCTGTCTCTTTCCACCACATTTTCACTTCTTTGTTGAAGGGGACTCCTCAGATTATAAAACATAGATCTGATGCTTCATATCTTGAGTCTGAAGATGCAGACATGAATTCAAATGGCACACAAACACCCACGAGTTCTCTTCTCTTCTGCCTTTGGGGGTTACATACTGAGGCTGGTCTCCACTCACATACAGATATGGCGATGTCTAACTCGGCCACTATTTTTAAGATGGGGCAACATGGTGGCTTCCACAAACCAGCGCCTGCTGCTATCTGTGTTTAATAAATTAATGCACTTTGAATTAAAAGTTTACGAGTGCAAGAATACTACACCTCACAATGATGTGTTTATGAATGTCTGTTACAGACAGCTAAATCCTTTATTTATCCTTTGTTTGATTTAGTCAGTCTGAATGAAAATTTTAAACAACTCATGTAAATATTTGGTTTATTAGAAAAATGTAATGCAGTTTGCTTTTTGGCCTAATATATCCTGTCCTGTCATGAATCATTTCCTTTTTCCCTGAGTTGCCACAAAATAAAATAAAGGATCGTTCAGCTGAAATAAAGTGGAACAACCCTTTAAAGGACAGCTTTGGTTTGTGCAAAAACACATTTTTTGGTCCCTCGCTCCAGCCGGACCCACTTCGTGTGAATTCACCCTTGATTCAAAGAGTAATGAGCATAAAAGCCACTTCCAAGAATTCCATCTTTCTTTCCCCATACACTTCTGAATTCTAAGAATGCAATCTATTGCTGTAATCTCGTTCCAGAAACAGCATCCATATACCAAGAATGTCATTGTTTATTCTAAATATTGCTGGTAAATATTTCTGTTTACACAAATACTAGAACGTATCTTTCCATCACAGCATGGCAAGGAACTACTTTAAAGGGAAACAAAGGGGTGAAAATATCCACAGCGCAGCCTGTGACTTATAAAGATGCAGAGTTTATTTCAGATATGGACCGTGCATTCGGGGGCGAAAACTTCCAAGTCAGCAAAGAGCTGTTGATTCAGAAAAACAGTCTGATTTCCGTAAGCCTTGGTAACAATAGTGTATTTTTGTTAGCATGGGTTAATGTGAGAAGATGTTATACTTGTATTTCCACCTGACAACCAGCTGCGTTCATCTTCTTTATTTTATTTTCTCTTTTTATATTAAAATGTGAGAGCAGAGCGTTAACGCTGGTGGATCCTGAGGGTGCTCGAGCTCCTGCTGCTGCAGATCTTCCACACAGACAGAGAGATACGAGTCTGTTTAAAGCTTCTTCAGTATCACTTTACACTCCCACACTGATGCATTTCTTCTCCCTGCAGGGACGCCCAGTGGCATTTATCTGGCTGGAAGGAAAACCCACTGAAACTGTGCAGGGCTGACCTCCAAAGTTGGAAGCTTGCCTGTGCATAGCAGCACATGTTATAACATGAAGACCAGGGCTGAACACAAAGCATTTGTAAAAGTCTGCTGAAACAATGCCAGCACCAAAAACTAAATACATAAACACTAAACAGGCCCGTCGGGGTTCACGGGCTCCATTTAAAGTTCAGCCAGTGTCTCATTTTTAAATTCACTTGTTTTTAGCTCATTCAAAGCTGCTTTAAAATGAAAGTCCATCAGTGGGACTCCTGCTTCAGGAAAAGAAAATATGAATATGAATACTCCCCCCTCCCCAAATTTAAAATACAGACACAAAACATAACTACAAACGACTCATGAGCAGCAAGATCCAAGAGAAAGACTAACTTAGCAAACTAAACACAAGCTAATCCCCAAATGCAACAAGAAAACCTAAAAGACAACAACGACATTATTATGTAGCTAAGTTTTTTTAAGTATTTATCTATGATTTAGGTTCCAAGTCTGTAAAACTTTAAATCACGCATAATGATCATTGTAAACCTGCAATTTTCTGCTATGTTGCTTCCTGCATCTGTGAAAGGGAAAATATTTTGCTCTAAACACTCCACAAATCAATCGTTTTTTATTCATAATTCATCACGTCTTTGCAAAACATGTCAGAAAGAAATCCTTCCACGTCTAACTCTGTTTTAATTCAGCGGATGATGTCCTCAGGATTTGGGTTAGTCGTGCTGTTTTTGCAGACTCCTCGTTCCTCCTCGGTATCAGAGGCTCGGAGACAGCTTCTCCCACAGAGCAGAGATAATGTTGATCGCAGATCAGCAGAGTCACTCATGAATCATGCTGACTGGGCTGGGCGGGCGCTTCGTGACTCAGGAGCGCAGTGGTCAAACGCACATGCATGACCGCTGGACTAAAACATAAGGAGACAGACAATTAGGGAATCTAACAAAAATTTTGATCCTAATCGTTCTTCTTTAGGAAACATCTGACAGAGAAACCTTTGAAAATGTGTTTAGAAATGATAAAAATAAAATCCCAGAGCAGACTGATTGCATTTATTGCTTTACTTGGAGAACCAGTGTTGGCTTTTTTGTCTGTTATATTTCTATAGCCTGTAGTTCAAATACCTCTAATATCTCTGACTGAAGTAGGCGGCACTCTTTTGGGTCGTTTCGTGTGAAAGAGCGATCACAGCCCGAAGCTAGAAAGCCAGAAGTCAACAACTACCATCTTGATGCCTGTTGTGTCTGACTGCGGTTTTAGGTTTCATTGAGCCATCTGAAACAAAGAAATCCCAGATAAGTTGAACTCTCCTGCAGACAGAAAATGCAATCAGACTGGAGCTTTGCAGCTTTCTGAAATAATCATTTAAAAGCAAACACTAATCACTTAGCTGGCTTTGATCTGCCTGACTAGGAGTCAATCTGCTGTCGGAGCAGAGCTGACAAACACTACACCAGCCTAGAAATGAGAAGATGAGTGTTTAAGGTCTTTGAGATGTTGAGTTTCAGTGATGAGAAGTTTTCTCTGGATTAATGGAATCTCGGAGAAGCTTATTCACAAAATTCCTGAATTCTTTTCAAAAACACGTACTTGAAACATCGCCCCATGTTATGTTTGAGACAATGTGGGCCATCCATTCTTTTCACTTATCCGGGTCACGGGGGGGCTGAAACCTATCCCAGTTGTCACAGGGCGAGGGGGGGGGGTACACCCTGGACAGGTCACGAGTCTATCATAGAGTTAACACAGAGAGACAGACAACCATTCACACTCACAATCACACCTGTGGACAATTCAGATTCACCAACTGACCTAACCCCACTAACAGCATGTCCTTGGGCTGTGGGAGGAAGCCAGAGTACCCAGAGAGAACCCACGCAAACACGAGGAGAACAACAAACTCCACACAGAAACGGCCAGATGGACGAGTTGCTGTCAGGTAAGAGTGCTTATCACAGCACCGCCTTATGATGTGAACCATGTCAACTAAGAGCTACTGCTAAAGAAGATTTAAAACACCAATAAATAAATAAATAAAAACAGTTAAATATAAATAACATAGCTACGGTGGCCCGAAAGTTCAAAACATCAGCATTTAAGTCACCATAACAAAGGGACAGAAAAATGAATCAAAAGACAATTCTCTTTAAATTAAACAACAAAGATCGTTTCAGCGTGCACAGGCACACATGATACAAACACCAAACAGCCTAAAACATAGAGATAAAAAATAGACATTAAAAAATAAAACTACAAACATAAGAAAAGCCTCATGTTGTCTTTTCTGAACTGTCAGGTCTTGCACCTCAAAACCACCTGAAAAAAAAAACCACATAAAGATGTGAATTTGGGGAAAAACTTTCTTAATATGTTTCTAATAAAAATCTGTAATTGCAGAGAAAAGCTGCTGATCACAGAGGGAAAAAACTGCTTCTAAAATAACTGAAGATCCCATTTAAAGCAGCGTTCTGGACGTTACTGACCTCTGACCTCGTGGTTCTCAGTAACGCTGCTGTTCTGTCTCGGTGTTTCTTCCCAGCACGGTGACGTGCCCGACCGTCCGGCCCTGCAACACTGTCAGGTTGAGATACGATCTGAGCGAGGAGACAAAAGATCTCGACAGCTGATGGTGATGCATTCCTGACGCCTGAAGGAGGTTCATGGATAATAACAACAAAGTCCTGCTGAGTGAACAACAGATCCTACTTCACCTTCAGCACCATTTAAAAAACAACTGATTTCGTCACACATGAGGAACTCTTCTTCATACACATGTAATTTTATTCAATTCAGTGAATCACACAGGGAGACACACGGAGACAGGGACACACAGGGAGACACAGGGAGACGCAAAGAGACACAGGGAGACGCAAAGAGACACAGGGAGACACAGGGAGACGCAAAGAGACACAGGGAGACACAGGGAGACAGGGAGACACAGGGAGACGCAAAGAGACACAGGGAGACACAGGGAGACGCAAAGAGACAGGGAGACACAGGGAGACGCAAAGAGACAGGGAGACGCACAGAGACAGGGAGACGCACAGAGACCGGGAGACACAGGGAGACGCAAAGAGACACAGGGAGACGCACAGAGACAGGGAGACACAGGGAGACGCAAAGAGACAGGGAGACGCAAAGAGACACAGGGAGACGCACAGAGACCGGGAGACACAGGGAGACGCACAGAGACAGGGAGACACAGGGTGATGCAAAGAGACACAGGGAGACACAGGGAGACGCACAGACACAGGGAGACACAGGGAGACGCACAGAGACCGGGAGACACAGGGAGACGCACAGAGACAGGGAGACACAGGGTGATGCAAAGAGACACAGGGAGACACAGGGAGACGCACAGAGACAGGGAGACACAGGGAAACGCAAAGAGACAGGGAGACACAGGGAGACGCAAAGAGACAGGGAGAGACAGGGAGACACAGGGAGACGCAAAGAGACAGGGACACACAGGGAGACGCAAAGAGACACAGGGAGACGCACGGAGAGACACGGAGACAGGGAGACACACTGAGACACACAGAGACACACGGAGACACACAGAGACAGGGAGACACAGGCAATTCAATTCAATTTTATTTATATAGCGCCAAATCACAACAGAAGTCGCCTCAAGGCGCTTTATATTGTACAGTAGATCGCACAATAATACATACAGAGAAAAACCCAACAATCATATGACCCCCTATGAGCAAGCACTTTGGCGACAGTGGGAAGGAAAAACTCCCTTTTAACAGGAAGAAACCTCCGGCAGAACCAGGCTCAGGGAGGGGCGGGGCCATCTGCTGTGATTGGTTGGGGTGAGAGAAGGAGGACAGGATAAAGACATGCTGTGGAAGAGAGACAGAGATTAATAACAGATATGATTCGATGCAGAGAGGTCTGTTAACACATAGTGAGTGAGAAAGGTGATTGGAAAGGAAAAACTCAATGCATCATGGGAATCCCCGGCAGCCTACGTCTATTGCAGCATAACTAAGGGAGGATTCAGGGTCACCTGGTCCAGCCCTAACTATATGCTTTAGCAAAAAGGAAAGTTTGAAGCCTAATCTTGAAAGTAGAGATAGTGTCTGTCTCCTGAATCCAAACTGGAAGCTGGTTCCACAGAAGAGGGGCCTGAAAACTGAAGGCTCTGCTTTGCTACTTTTAGCGTATTTTTTATTACAATTAAAGTTTGAATAAGCTCTTCATCTTACATCCTGCATCATAGATCTATAATTATTATATTAATATTAAAATATATTAGGATAGGACACACATTTATCTCTAAGCCATATGAATGAAATGAGTGCCATTTACAGTCAGAGATGACTTTTGACTGAGTTCCTCTGTAATCAAATCTGACCATAAAGACCAACAGCAGGAAAACAGCTTCTCAAAAACAAAATGAAATCAGTATGCTTAATTCATCTAAACTTAAGCTTCCATAAACAGATATCTGCAGACAAATACAGAGAAACTGTAGGCAAGGACTTAGCATTATTACTTTGACCAATCACATTTGAGGATTCGTCGGCATGCTGGTGAACTGTCTGCATTTGTAAACACTGACCAGAAGGAGGAACATCAGGTCTTGATCTGGATATCCACCAGCGGCGCTACAAGCCGTGAAAAATGGTTTGTTTTGTCAGCAAGCCACAGTTCATAGGTGACAGGTTTAGACTGACCTAAAGCTCATGTGAGAGTAACTGAAATTATTATTAATAAACTTCGATCATCTTGAATTTAAAATATACTTAAAAGAAACCTTGAACTAACTATTAAAATACTAAATCTAAATCCAAATGAAGCTCAATCCAGAGCTTCTGTTTGTATGATCAGTGGAAAATATACAGATGTTTGTTTTATATCTAGAAAATAAGCATAAGGTTATGATTATTAAAGTAATAAAAAAAATCTGGGGCTTAAAGGTAGTGTTCACCTGTAAAGTTGATTTACTGCTGCTGTGTAATCCCCACAGTGCACATGCTCAGTGCATAACAAACTTATTATAGACCACCCAGTGTAGGGTTTATGACACAGTGCTGCTAATTAATCACTTTTCATGTTTCTGCAACGGTTAATCCATCAGTATGCACAAGGTCTTTATTAAAAGTCATATTTTTACTGCTAAATCATAATTATTCCTACCCATAAACTGACTGTTTTACAAAAACATAGAAAACAATAATAAAGCACTTTATTGTTATTCTGATTAAGATACCAAATTACAGTTATTCACTTGCACTGGTCGAATACTACGGTTCATGAATGAGCTCAAATTTGGGAAGTAACAACTTGTGTTTTTAGAAATCTGTAAAAACTCATATAAAACTAAAATATGTGGGACTTTTATATGTATACCTCCTCGAACAAAAGAACTGAACTAAAGTTTTCCGATGAGTGGAAGTGACTCTGATAGATTGTGTTGCTCGCGTCAAAGTCACCACAGTGACTTTATTTATTTTTACAGCAAGAGCTGATTTCTTCTTTTATAGCGATATGAAACAAACCGGAATTCGTTTTTTTACTTTCAGCTTTGAGATGTAGATACTATTTCTGAAGAAGCATTTAACTCTCTGCCTCATGGTGACTTTTACTTTTCAGTACTTTTACTTCAGTAAAAACTTGAGTACTTCCTCCTCGGGTGCAGATAAACTGCAGGCTGTTGTAACATCTGTAAATAAACATCTGGTATGTTTACGGTGATGTGGGTTAACCCTAAACCAGGGGTCCCCAATCTCAGTCCACGAGGGCCGGTGTCCCTGCAGGTTTTAGATCTCACCCTGGGTCAACACACCTGAATCACATGATTAGCTCATTACCAGGCCTCTGGAGAACTTCAAGACATGTTGAGAAGGTAATTTATCCATTTAAATCAGCTGTGATGGATCAAGGACACATCTAAAACCTGCAGGGACACCGGCCCTCGTGGACTGAGATTGGGGACCCCTGCCCTAAACTATTGTCGGGTCCATTTTACATGATATAATATTAAAGTACAGCAACACATGGCAAACTGAAGTACGCTTCTTTTCTCCAACTATACAACTTCTAATAGAATAAAACAAAGGTATCATAAAAAGGTTCAAAAGTTAGTGAAAAATGATGCAATCATTAAAGAAATAGTCCTAAAACGAAGTTAAAAGACTGAAAGAACTTGTTCTTCGGTCCACTCACTCCTGGGACACGTGAGTCTTGTCCAGCGTCCAGTCTCCCTGCATCACTGACAACCGTGGGACACAGGAAAACATTTTTGACCAGCTGACTATCACATTTTTTTGACCAAGAAATTCCTGTGGAAATTCCCACCTCTACCTAATATGTAAGCAAATCAATAAAATAATTCAAGTGAACCAAATCTTTCTCTGCAGAGTCACTCAGTGATGAAGCACACAGTTCAACCTTAGAGGAGGAGGAGGATGAGGAGGGGAGATCTGCCTCATGCTATCTGCAGAGAGCGGAGGAGGTGGAGGAGGTGAAACAATGTGATGAAAATAAAGAGCATACACAAGAGGAGGTAAAACAGTTGTAAGTATGGAAAGATGATAAGGAGAAAGATGCGGGGGAGGAGTGAGAGTTTATTGCTTTCAGCTCATTCAATGATAAAAACTATCAGTGTTATCAATACGGCTCATTGGAGCTGATCAGACTAGCCAGTGGCTTCCTGCTGCGACAGGAAGCCGCCATCACTGCGACTCCGTGATAAGAAGAAGGTGGCTACCACTGATACACACACACACACACACACACACACACACACACGAAACATGAGCTGGTCAATACCATTAATTTGTTCATGAGCAGGATTACAGCAAAACTATCAGGTAGAAGTTGATGAAACTTGGTGGAGAGACGAAGCACGGTCAACTTTAAACATCAAATTTTGATCCCGGATGTTTTGGCTCTTCAAAATTGTGAATTAGGCAACTGATCGTTATTGAAGAAGTGTTGTCTGGATCCTTACAGTTAAGTTGCATGCACACTCATGTTACATAAAAAGGTCAAAGGTCGAGAAGAAGAAGTCTCTACCCTCTCATCAGTGAGATCGGGGATGTTTCCCTGAACAGGCCCAAGAGGTCAGACGTGGCCTCACTTTGTGCGTGCTCAGTGTTTAGTCTGTACGTGTGGATGTGCTGTGAGTGAATCTTTAGAGAGCAAGCAGACAGCATCTCTTCTTCTGCTGCACTAAATCACACCTGAACAGCAGCTGCAGCAAAATGTGCAAAATATCCAAACTGAAAGAGCTGAAACAGCAAGATGCAAAACCACCAGAACGAAGAAACCAAGTTTTAATACACTGAGAAACGTGGATTATTTTTCCTTCTGCACATAGAGCATTTATGTGTCTTTATTTCTCACTCTCCAAATATTTGTATTGGAGTTTATTTAATATCGACTCTTTTCTCAAACCTTCTGTTGCTTTTTTGCCTTATAAAGCACGTCGGCTTGTCTTTTTTATTAAATCTCTACATCTTTACTTCTGCGATGTGTCTGTGTTTTCCCACAGGCTTTTCCCTCTGATTTTTATGGTGGTTTAGGATTGAAGGGGCCCCTAAAATTGCAACCAACACCCTGTTGTGCCGGCATGTTGGAACTATGTCCGAACCACTTTGTTCTTCACAGATTTGCTGAATTTCTTGCTGATGTGCCCTTTTTGGACCCACAAGCCTCAGCTGCCTTCGTTTTGGAAAAGAAGCCAGTGTTCCAAAACAAAGTGAAACGTGATGGTAATTTTGGGATTCTGGGGAACGAGCGGTTGACTCGCTTCAGGCTTTACAGGTAGCAGTGGAGGATGGATGGGGGATGATCCCGGTCTCTGGAGTCAGAGCGCGATGTTTACATAAAACAGGATGTATGACAAAATCGGAACAGTCCTGTTCATTTTTTTTTCCTTGACGGAAAACCCACCTTCACACTAACCGGTGAGACTCTCCAAAACATCTCGCTGCTGATATGTGTCAACAAGCTGCCAGTCTGTTGGCCAACACTCACTGCTGCCTTCATCCCTTCTTCTTCTCCTCCTTCTTCTTCTCCTCCTCCACCCAGAGGAAGATGCTGCAAGTGGTGAAAAGACTTTCTCAATGAGTAACTGCCAACTGCCACGGAGCACGCACACCGCACGGGTATTTATAACCTGAAGCTGGACGGAGAATCACATGAAATAAAGAGAAGAGTAAATTGTGTTGTTGTGCTGAGCAGCAGGCAGATGGGCTCAGAGATTAGATCTGACCTCAGATCAGAGCCGCCGCTGTTATTTAAGCTGCGGTGGGCCGCGGCTACAAGCTGGTGTAACAGCCAGACCTGCAGTGAGGAGGGGGTGAGGTAACTGCAGGAGCTGATAGGAGCCAAGGATGCTGGGAACCACAGACACCCCACGACTCTGCCTGCTCCTCCCCCGCGACGTGGACGGCCACAGGAAGCATGTGGGCCCTACAGGAGCTGAACAACAGTGTAACACACTTCCTCTTTTCAGTGGTGACACACACACAAGCACACACACACACACACACACACACACACACACACACACACACACACACACACACCATGGTGCTCTCCATGGCAAATTACATAAGCAACACTTCATAATAAACTCTGAACCTCAGTTTTTTCTTTTCCCCACTTTTAAGCCCCTGCCTGCAGAGCAAACTGCATATATGTTCCAGTTTTACCTAAAACTGAACACTGAGGAGCAAAAACCATAGAATATGATAAAAACCACAGAAAGTGGTTATTATCACTGAAGTTGACAAACCAAGTTTCTTTTTTGTAGTTCTTTTCCAGTTTTTATTTATGAAATTCAGAATTTACATTAAAAACTCACAGAGGAAAAAAAGCACATCCTCTTTTCCAGCCGACCATCAACACAACAAAATCTCTTTAGTTCGAGAAAAAGAAACCAAAAGTAAAGAAACGTAAACAGAAAAGAAAAGAAAAACAAAGTGTGTTTGATGTAACAAGGAATAATGGGTTACAATGCACCCAATAACTCTCAAGCCAAAGTTCAGTACATATATTTTATACTTACATTTGACTGGAGAGCTCAGACTTACTTTCCATACAGTCCAGAATCGAGTTATAAATAAATTAATAAATAAGACATCTATAACAGATCAGATAAGGTGTGAAACTGTAGGGATTAATTTTGTAATTTTCACGCCCATCGTTAATAACATGAACCTTATCCGCTGGTGCCGTGACCTCTGCCCTTTACACTCATGTCTGTTTCCTCATTGTTTCTGCTAAGCTCAACATTACTTCAACAAAGGTTCAATACTAAGTGCAGTTTTTCTCAGTGACTCACAGAGTGAAACAAAGAAGAAGAAAACAGAACAAAACTTGCAGCAACTGCAGATTCTGAACTTGCAGAAGTCTTCAGAAATTCATTTTAAATTCTCTTTAATTGTTTGCTGGAAAGAAGGTTTATATTTATCGTGTATTTTCTATTAAAAACGCCTTAAAATGCAACTTCTCTTTTTTAAATACAGTGGGACAAGTTTGGTGTCATCAGGTCAAGTCAAGTGGCTTTATTGTCATTTCAACCATGTGCAGAGCTACACTACACAGTGAAACGAGACAAGGCTCCTCCAAGGCCACGCTGCTACATACGACATGTAACAGACCATCAGCACAAGAATACATAAAGTGCAATGTGCACAGTGCAACACCAAAAAGAACAGAATGATACAGACACAACAGTACAATAGAAAAGTGCAACAATGACAGTAGGTTTTGCAAAAAACTGAGCATTGTGCAAAAAATGCATCGGTGGGATGCACAGCTCCTCAACAGTTTTGTTGTGTTTAAAAATGCATAAAATGTTAATTATCTCAGGACGTCTGGCTGCTAAGGGCATGCAGCAAAACTGAATGCACTAACAGTGAAGTTAGTATGAGGTCTCAGATGACTACAAACAGGCTCCACCCTCTGGGCCTGAATGAACTGAACCCATGTAGAAGTGCCCAACTTCACAATAGACAAATATGTCTTGGTATTAAAAATTATGTTATTTCCACCATTGTGATAGCTACCCTCATGTCTCCTTTGTAACAACACACCCATTTAAATTGCCGGGGGTTGCCAACACAGGCAAGCTGGGCTTCAGCTCACGTGGAGACACTGAGCTGGTCCTCTTGACCATGTTTGTGCTGTTTGTGCTTTCTGGAGCATTTTAACGTAATTATCTGATCAATACTATCACTGCTGTGTGGTTAACAAAAAGGTTTTCTCCAGTTTTATTTAATGAGTGAAAAGGCTTTAATCAGCAGATATTTGTGTCTTGGCAAGAGAATAAACAAGAAACAGGCAGGAAAAAACTAAAGACACCAAACAAAACAAGCTTTAGGAAAACACCCCTACATATGCACAAGAGGAAAATTAATGGGAACACAGCTGTGGGAAATGAGGCACAGGTGAACAGAATCTAGGTAAATTTAAAATAAATACAAAGGACTACCAAAGAGACAGACTTATCAGGATCAAAGGGATCAAAGGGATCTTGGGGAGGCTATACTAAACTGAAACACAAACCAATGCTCAACATGTGAATACAAAAGTAACCAGAACTGAAGGCTAAAACACAAAAGACGACCTAAAAGGAGAAATATTAATGTGCACCCACACGGGTACAGCTTGCTAACCAAACTAACCAAAAGCAGTTAGACAGACTTAGCACTTCACTCCAGAATATTATTTCTTCTGGCTCCAAAAAGAAAAAGAAAGACAGAACATGTTCACTTTCAGATCATCTCTTCATGAGCTGACAGCAGACAGAGTAAACCGGAGTATCCAAAAGTCCAAGAACGTCCTTGGCCGTCACATTTGACCCCAGAAACTGTCCCAACCCTGCGTCTATTTGCAATCCTGTTTATACTGAACACACTACAGAATCATCAAAAGGACATTAGAAATGTGCAAAGTGAGGTTCTTTGTCACTACATTGTGTAAGAGTACACAGCTGATGAGAGCAGCATTGAAACTGGGTTGTAGTTTGTTGTTGTAATTTAATTACAGAAAGATGAGCGTCACAGCACGAGTTATATCTTTCTGACTCTCACACATCTAATGAATAGAGCATATGGCCCAAGTCTTCAGGAGAGCTTTGGTGTCTTTATTATAGAGGGTCAAGCATTTGATTAGCCTGTTGCTCACAGTACCAATCAGCAGACAAGCATTTCTCTGTGTTAAACTCTGAATCTGGTTGATTTCAGATTATGTGAAAGTCCGTAACCTGTCCCTGACCTTCCTGAGCCTGTGTCAGAGAAGGATAATACGGATGAAGGAGTAAATGACGCAGTGTCAGGAGACCAAAACAGTCATCAGATTGGCTGATCTCTCATATGTGTATTGATCGTCAGGACTGCGTGACTCATAATAATGTTAATTATATAAACGTGTGGCTGTAATCTGATGTTGTTTAAGCAACATTTAGTGGGTTTATCTTTGTCTTTTATCGCTGTAATTTAGTGGATATTTTACCGTCCTGGGTTTTAATGAAAAGTTTGGCACTTTGCTGGACTTAAAGACAAACAGCAAAGCATCTGGACGTCCGACACAAACGCAACGAGTTTTTAATTGACCTTTTTCCTTGAGGAGAAAGTTTCCAGACGGTTCTGAGAGAGGCATCATTCGTCTCAGGGCCTCGTCCGTCTCCTGCTTTAAGTCTTTGTTTGACAAGGCGACCGCGTCCGTCTGTGTTTGTCCGTCCGGTAAACACAGGCCTTTGTTTTCCTGCTGCGGACACTTAAGTTAAGAAGAGGTTTGCCCCGCTCTTGGACTTCGGGGAAGTTATTTTCTGGTTTGTTTTGGAGGGCTTGTAAATAGTTGGTGATTTGTGGCAGGCTGGGCCGTCAGCTCCTCGTCGGGAGTGGAGAGTTTTTCCCAGCTGTCTCCATCTGTCCCTCTTCCTCTGTCACTCTCTCCTCTTTCACATCAAAACAACATCACTTCTCTGCTGCGTGTAAAGCCGCTGCAGCGAGGCGCCGAGGCCCCGACCACAGGTCTGAGCGGCCCTTCGACGTATAGGGGCATATGGGTGCTGTATCCCTCAGAGACACGAAGCAGTTTGGTGGTGGTGTTAGCAAAGTTATATTCAGATGATTTCCTCTCACAGCGCTGGGAAATTACAACCGTGTGACTTTGTGTCTTTGTACCAAGCAAAACTTGAGGCTTTCCAAACTCAGTGCTGCTTTGACAAAAAAAAACTATAATAAGATGCGATTGGATCATGAAGGGCAGATTCAAGATCATTTTGCTACTCGTACATCTTTAACTGGCTCTTCATCTGACCATTGTCCGTCTCCTCTTCTCTCGGTTGTGTAACAGCATCAACCTTCAGAAACCTCTTCAGATTCCAGCCTCTTCTCAACATCTCAAGAGTCTTCTTCCTTCCCCCTCTCCCTCCTGCAGCCCCAAACTCTCAGCTATTATTACCTTCAGGCCCTGAGTTTTGGTACTCTTCATACTACAGTATAACAAACAGGAGATCGCACAGGCATGAGGCAATTTTGGAGATACTGCACCGTGTCTCTTTCTGGTGTTCTTAATATTGTTTCTCCAGCTCAGATGACGCTCGTTTAGAAGAAACTGGGTTGTTGCTCGTTGTGTATTTTAACTACGCTGTTTGTGTTTTTAACATTTCACTCTGAGATATTGATCAGAGAAGTTTCAATATGTCCTTTCAGCTCTCGCACATCCCGGGAGGACAACCTATGGCACAACTCTTCAGTAATGTTTTGGCTGATAACATTAAGTAGAATTGCACCATCAATCTAAAAACATATGTAATTATTTGGGTTTCTTTCAAAACGTCCTTGGCCGTCACATTTAACCCCAGAAACTGTCCCAACCCTGCGTTTATTTGTAATCCTGTTTATACTGAACACACTACAGAATCATCAAAAGGACATTAGAAATGTGCAAAGTGAGGTTTTTTGTCACTACATTGTGTAAGAGTACACAGCTGATGAGAGCAGCATTGAAACTGGGTTGTAGTTTGTTGTTTAATAAATTACAGAAAGACGAGCGTCACAGCACGAGTTACTGATCCAGGGAGTTTGAATATATAGTATCTTTCTGACTCTCACACCTTTAATGAATAGAGCGTATGGCCCAAGTCCTCAGGAGAGCTTTGATGCCTTTTTGTGTGTTGAACTCATATGGTCTTTGGGATCTGTTTGGCAGGTAGCTGGTAAAGATGGCAAGGTGTTGCCCATCAGCCCCAGCGGGTCGGGGGAACTCAAGGACCGGTGTCCTTAGTCCAGCACAGCTGACTGAAATGGCTAAATTACCTCCTCAACATGTGTTGAAGTTCTCCAGAGGCCTGGAAATGAACTAATCATTGGATACAGGTGTGTTGACCCAGGGTGAGATCTAAAACCTGCAGGACATCGAGGCCTGGAGATCCCCACCCCTGAGCTAGAGTGAGAGAGTTCACAAACCAGTGGATGACGTCAGGATGCATGTTTATCCATCTTATATTGAATCTATCAGTGCATCACTGTGGTGTAGTGGGCATCACATCTGCTTTGCATGCAGGAGGTCCTGAGTTCAGTCCCAAGTATAACCAAGCTGCTTATTTATGAGTAACTCTGTTTCAACTGGGTAAATGTGCTGTGATCATAAAGTACAATGCCCTCCTTTCATTTCCTTTTGCACTCAAATGGTGGGACTGTTCATAGAGGAGCTCTGTGTGTGTGTGTGTGTGTGTGTGTGTGTGTGTGTTTCATAGGAAATCTGGCATCTTGTTCTGGTTGTTTATTGTCTCTGAACATTAGCAGGGTCGCCTCAGGAGCTGGAAGCGGAGAATGAAGACGAGCTGACAGCTGATACAGTGAAGAATCTGCTGAATAAATAAGAAGGAAAACAGTTTCAGGCAGAACTGGAGAGCCACTGGTTTAACTTGGGAGAGAGAACAGAGGAGTTCAGGTCGTGGGCTGCGCAGAGCTCTGAACCCAGACCTGCAGCGGCGGCGCCGATGTTTGACACATCGGGATAATTGTGGTGTTGTGAATATTTCTGTCTCCCATGTTCCTCGGAGTCCAGTGTCAGCATGTGGGCAGCGATCTTTGGCACTGGCACCCCGACGAGAGCTGGCATTTCCTGAAAACACTCCCCCAGCAGAGAGCCGCTCACCCATGGTCCAGTTTCACAATGAGAGGCATGTGCACCACAGACACACAGCAGACACAAACTGACACGCAGTGACGGTCCAACGTTACAGGAACAATCTGATGCTTTAAATGTTTTTGTGCATGTCTGAAAAAGTTCTCTGCAATTATTTCATTATACTTAATAATTAGTCTGTTCACTCCAGTCCACTCCTTCTGCAGTGTATATATTTATATTTATCAGTCAGCTGAGGAAACGCTGTCTTTCTTAATGGCCAATGTTAAACTGTGCTTGGACAGATTTCCTCCTCTGTCATCTGCAGCCATCAGCAAGGCAGATCTAGAGGCCAGCAGAAGAGAAGGGACGGGTTGTATCGGCACCACGCTGAAGACAAACGACCCCGCGGTGAGGAATGTGATGTGGGGGAGCACGTCTGAGCAGCCTCCCCTCCGGACGCTGACATGAAGCTAATGGCGGTCATTCATCCCCAGCAGCAGCAGCAGAGTGAGGAGAAACAGTTGTAGAAGCTCTGACCCCAAACAGCCCTGTCCCACCGGCAAAAACCTCTATCGCAGATGAAGTCATGGTCCCAGAGGAACATATTGTCCTCATAAGAGGTTTCAAAACTGCTGACTGCAGCAGTCTTCAATCTAAATATAGATAAATAAGGGCTGTTTCCACCTGTTAGGGCTGTTTACTTTTCCATTTCCACCTTTTCCACCAACGTGTGAAATCAGCTCTGCAAAAAAATACTCCAAACGGTTCCTGCTCTGGGCTTCACGTTTTGTAAAGTGGTTTTTCTTTGTAACATGAAGCTACCAGCAAAAAACAAAAACACAAGAACTCAAAGTGAATGCACGCTGACCACAACCAAGCAGCCACAGCAGGTGAGGAAAGCTGAGATAAGCAGATTTTTAACCAACAGAGAAAAGTGTTGTACTGTTTTACAGAACTATGTTTCCGGGAAATCCTCTTCGGGATGATTTTAGCTAACTTTGAATTATTCTTTGTGGTAATACAGTTGAACAGTGATATAGTTTTTCTTTTTTAAACACATTTACCTCTGTGTGGTTAAATTGATAAAATCAAGATTTAACTGGAGCAAACTCACTCAGCTTCATTTCTTTTTTCCTTATATGTCAGTAATAAGACACAAAACGACACCTTATACCAGTTTAGCTGCTAATTTCCCCCCCTTAGTCCATGGGCAGCTACATGCCATATTAAATAAGATCGGAACACTTTCAGAATATCACATCACTAAGAACTGAACATTTATGTTTGCATTTCACACAATGTAAATCATTGCTGAACACAATGCGACCATTTGCAAATGAGATACAGGTTCAGGGTCACCAATCTGCCAAAACAAAAACTATTTATAGGTGTGTCATCATCCACAGTAAGCCGTCTGAAAAATCAGAGAAATCTGTGTGCATTATGGAACGGCAGCATACACATCTGGAAATGCACCAGGTGAAAGGTGTTTACAGGATTTAGAGCAACATGCTCCATCCAGACGACATCTTTTTTAGAGAATAGCTTTTTTTTTATTGTCACTGTTACAAGAACAGTGAAGGAGGCCTTTCTTGTTTCAGCAGGACGATGCTAAATCACACCGCATCCAGCAGCATGGCTTCATATTAGAAGAGTCCAGAATTGCAACCAGTCACCAATTTTCATGGCCCCCAAATGTAATAATGCAAAAACAACATGATCATAAATACCATGCTTATGATACAAATGTCTTGCTCACAGTCCTTTGTGAGCAATGACTGCCATGGACATCGCGAAACGGCGAGTTTTGTCCTTTGTGATGCTTTGCCACGCCTTAACTGCAGCTGTCTTCAGCTGCTGTTTTGTTGATGGGTTTTTTTGCTTTTCATTGTCACTGTAGCGAGCAAAAAAAAAAAACGTTTAAGCAGGTGGTGATTGGGCGTTTGATTCATTTCTGTATTTTCCACAGATAAGCAGAGAGCAGAGCTCATCTGTCTTCTGACACAGAATCAATAAATGCCTGTGCCATGGATCCAGATTACAGCTGATGTAATATGCTTCATTTATATATATTATATTATAGATATATATATCTTCTGCTCATTATTCTGGTCCCGACTGATTTCAGCAGTATGTTGTTACAAAGTTATCCTGATTTTATTGTCCTGCCAATCTGTTCAATCACAGTGAAGCATGCCATCTGCATGAGTCTGCTTAGCTACATTCTCCACTGACGCCACCTTAAGCTGGGCATACACTGTGCAA
Organism: Oreochromis niloticus; assembly: GCF_001858045.2. Lineage (NCBI taxonomy): Eukaryota > Metazoa > Chordata > Actinopteri > Cichliformes > Cichlidae > Oreochromis > Oreochromis niloticus. Next base: position 37,771,461 of record NC_031965.2, read on the forward strand.
TTTTTGGCCCATTTTGAGACGATTTTCGTTTGGTGATCGGCCCGACTTTCACCTTAATCATGTGTCGTGCATCGTGTAGTATACGTGGGGTAACGAGAAGCGATTAACACCTCACGACCAGCTCCCGATCATCGATCGTTTGGTCGTAAGAAAATCAAACCTGTCTGAAATCCTGTCGCCCGTCGTGAGGGTGTCAACGCAGCCGCTCACACTGCGCACGCGCAAACACAGAAATGGAAGTGAAAAAGACGGAGCAGCACGGCGGTGCAGCGTGTGATCTGGACACAAGCGATGGAGGCACAACTTGTAGAACTTTGGCAAGCTCATCCGAGCCTTTTCGATGTGGCCTCACAAAATTATCACGACCACAACAACCGTGAAAAGAGTTGGATGGACATTGCTGCTCAATCACAGCTGCCTGGTCAATGTTGTTTTTTAGCAATTTAGCAAAGTTGATGGTGGTGGTGTCTGTGTGAGTGAAAGAGAGAGAGGGAGAGACAGATTTTGTGTTATAAGCTTCATGTTATGGACGCACAGTGTCAGCACTCAGGTATAGTGTGAGACCCTGCATCGTGACCTATGAACTTCTAACCCCTGCGAGTCAATCGTACAGTTTGAGCAGGAGCTGAATAACATGACTGAAAAAATGGCACAGTGTTTGCCCAGCTTTACAGTTTCCTGTCTTTTTAAAATTTTCCCCTTCCTCCTGCTTCTTGATCTATTTTGATGGAACACCATACCTACCCTCCTCACCACCTCTGTTCCCTTCACCTACATATCAACTGAAGTCTGCTTTAATCTCCACCCTCTCCCCCCTGCGGACACACTCTACCACTTCATTCAACCTTCCTTTAATTCAGTTTAATTCAATTTTATTTATACAGCGGCAAATCACAGCAACAGTCGCCTCAAGGCACTTAATACTGTAAGGTAGACCCTACAATAATAGAGAGAGAAAACCCAACAATCATATGACCCCCTATGAGCAAGCACTTTGGCGACAGTGGGAAGGAAAAACTCCATTTTAACAGGAAGAAACCTCCGGGAGAACCAGGCTCAGGGAGGGGCGGGGCCATCTGCTGCGACCGGTTGGGGTGAGAGAAGGAAGACAGGATAAAGACATGCTGTGGAAATCCATCATTTCAGCTGGCTGTCTTCTTTTATGAGTAATCGACCTGCATTTAGAGCCCCAACTCTGACCTCCAATCCGCAGCCTTTCCTTCTCTCTCACTGCCTCTGAACACATCAGAACAGTAGGACAGTTTTCGCTGGCAACCTTTTTGCCAACACTGCAGGAGGCGGTCATCGTTAACCCGGCCCCCGATGATCGGGGATGGAAATCTCCTTCTTGATGATCCCCTTGTTTGATTTGGGAAACATTTTTTGCTGGATTGTGATGCAATCCTCTCCCTTTATCTGGGCTTGGGATCAGCACTACATGTTCACTGCCTGGTGGCCTCCTGTGGCTGTGTTTTACTGATGAAGAAATACAGGAAAAATATCCGACACCTGTCTATCAAATTGCTTTTGAGTTACTCGACTAATGATGTTTTATTGCCTGAAAACTGAAGCCAGTAGAAAAATAAGAGACTGTATAATTCCACAACAGCTCAGGAAATATTTTTTCACGATTTCAACAAAATGTTTGAGTTCCATGTTGCAGAGGATGATGTTCAGAGGGAATCTGAGACAGTCTGGCTTTTGGTATGACAGCGGGTCGGTCAGCTAAGTCTCCTCAGAGCTTTGGCTGTTATAGAAGTACAGGTTGCAGTGACCTGGAGAGACCTTGACTGTGTGTTACTGCTGCACATCAGAAAGTGTTAACATGATATGAAGGAGGAACTCAGAGGTGTTTGTCTGACAGGAAAGGTGATGACAGCGTTTTTAACCTTTAACATTTTGCATTTTTCAGACTGCTGCTAAAAATGAATTTATTTGTGTTTTTTAATGCCAGAGAAAAATTCCCTTTCTGAAGCCGGATGAAAAAACTTCAAATGCCAGCCTCGGGTGATGTCCAGCAGCGAGCTGGGTTTTCCTCCCTGCAGCATTGCGACAGATGTTGCGGGCGCTCTTTCGAGGGACGTTTTTGACATTTTCTCAAAGGGACAGATGGCTATGTGCTGTTTGATGTTGCACAACATGTCAGACTTTTCAGTAACAGTGGCAGAAGTGGATACTGGGGAATGACCCTTTGAAAGCGACGGGCGTATCCCAGCATATCACAGGAACACAGAGCTGAGTGGATTGACTCATATTGGCTTACATCAGAACACACACACTTTTTAAATTAACATTCCATGTGTCAGCACTATACAGAATAATTCCTTCATATCAGCCCCGATCCCCGAAAACTCATCTGTAAAAGCAAGAAAGTGAAACCTTGTAACCTTTCTGGTTTTAAGAAGGATTCCCAGTGACGGTGGTACAACTCTGCAAGTACACAGGACTCTGACAGCTGATCAGTCTGTCACCACCTGCTCTGATTAAAGTCAAACAGAGGGCAGTGACATTGCTTAACATTAACCAATGTCACTGTCAATTAATACTGCTTAAAATTATGTGTGCAGTGAATTTCATAACATAAATGCAAAGCGTTGGTAAACGCCAGCTGCACGCTGTATCTGTCAAATTGTGGTTTATTCATAGAAGCTTCTGGCTTGTGAGCACTGTGTGTTCAGGTGTGTGACCATTTATTACAATGTCGAATCTGCTGTAGGCTTTAACACGCACACAGATATGAACATTTTCTGAATACAGGACTGAGTGCTTTGTAGGAACCAGTGACCCAGAACCAGAACTTCTTGATGGAAGAGCTGCCCAGTTAGCAATTCCAAAATGGTTCCAGTTCATTTCCAAGCAGAGATACAGCAGTTCTGGTATTTTCTGGTTGGTTACAGGAAAGGGTAATATTTATTTTTGGTGTGAATGGTCAAAATTGATGGTTTGGGAAACCTAACCAGCTTTGTGTTTATAGATTTAACATCTGCTGAGGAGGCCAAACAGACTGCATCCCATTAGGGTAATTTACATGAATGTTCATGAGTTTGCATGAATGCTGCAGCCTTTCAGTGCTTCCCTGCATTAAACAATTTTAACCCGATCAGGTTGAGGAAACCGTTCCATGTGTGACAGATCCTTCGGTTTACAGCCAGAGAAACTTTACTTTCTGTCAGAAAAAAGTAAAGATGAAAGCATGAATTGTGATTAAATAATAGATGTAGCAAAGTGTACAAGTGTGGTTAATATTTCCAGGAACGTTCATTCCTGGAGAGGACAAATTGTTACATCTGCATGTTGTTGTGTGTCTGTTTGTGGATGGTAGTGGGTGGGTGTGGGCGTAGAAAAAGAGGAAACTTACGGGAAGGAAGGAGGAAGGAGAGGAGGAAGTGTGAGTGACGGGAAAGCGAGGCTGCTGGTACCAAAATATGACGAAGGCCGAAGGAACAGGACGAACCACAGCAGGACAGTTGCACACACCTCTGCATCTTCCCACATCCTCCGTCTGTCAGCCACCGCGTTCTTCTTCCTTTGACCTCCGATTAAAGGTGCTCGACAGTCTACGTCAGTCGGTCTGAAACCAGATTACTCTGATTTATCATTTAATTAGAATCTGTTTCAGTGTCCTTATTTTTATTTTTCTCTCATTTTGAGGCTACAGCTGTATCGCCATTGTTGTTGTTGCTGTGTGTGTGTTTGTGGTTCCAGTCAAAATAAAATCACTTTTCAGGAAATCTTTGGAGTTGGCTGGTTTAGTGAACCAAACATTTTCATTGCGACTGTGTACGTAAAAATGTGATTTTGGAGAATGTGTGTGGTTTTTGTTTAACATCACATGCTCATGGACCAAATAAAGCCACACAGTTCACATGTCTGTGCTGTAATTAAACCCACAGTGACTGATGCTCCAGACATTAAAACTGCCAAATTTATTGCTTCTTTAAGCAATCAGCAGATTTCCACTGTGCCAACATAATAAGAAAAGTTTTTTCTTTCTTGAAAGCGATCAGTGATTAATGGCTCCATTAGTCACATAACTACAGTGTAAATACAAAAATACAATGCGGCCTTGCTAATAATCAAAGTAACTGCCAAGAATATGCCAACAAAGAAAACACGTTTTATTGTTCCATAAGCTGATGTAATTAGATAAATAACATTACACATGAGCAGTATGGTGTGTGTGTGTGTGTGTGTGTGTGTGTGTGTGTGTGTGTGTGTGTAGGAAACAATGAATCAAATATTAAAAAGACTGTCACCAGTCAGATGATTATTAACATCTTATTTGAGGTTTTTTTGTGATGTAGAACTTTATGGGTAAACTTTTTTTTGTCCTTTGTATTTAAATGGTTGGTCGACCTAAATTACTGTTAAATCCACATTAAGTTGAAGAGATACTCAAACTCTCAACCACATTTTTCCCCTTTAACCAACTCTGATGACAGATTTGCCAAATTTCAGTTCATCTCCTAACCGAAGCTGGCACCAGTGAAATGTTCCAGTTGTTTTAGCTGATTATAGAAATAGTTTGGCTGCCACTTTTTTATTATTAATAATTACTGAAGCTGAGTCAGGTAGTCAGCTGCTTATTCTAAATGTAATTCTGTTTACATAGGCCCAGTTCACGACAACTGTTACCTGAAGGCACATTTGTAAAGACTGTACAATCCTAAAGACCTAAAGACCAAACAATCGTAGGAGCAGGCATTTAGCAACAGTGGGGAGGAAGAACTTCCTTCTACGAAGATGAGACGTTCAGAAAAGCCAAGCTCAAGGAAGAGGGTCACAGTTCAGGTTGAAGGGACAAGGGAGCATAAATCTGTCTTAAATCCCTAAAATTTGCATCCCAGTGTGGATTCAAGATTTAAAAAAAAGGAGACATTGAGACCATCGCTGTGGTTCACGGATGTGTTTTAATCAGAGCTCTGTACCACTGAGGAGTCTGGCTCTGACACACACTTGTTAGCCCAGGAGGGAAAAAAAAGCAAAAGTAAAATCCGGACTATCAGCAGACTGGTGCCATAAAAACACTCAGCATTCCTCGTGTGTCAACTTTTAATTAAATTGATTTCTACATCCCACAAACTTCCCCCCAGGATCTGGAACCAGCTCGGCGTTTCTGCTGGTTCTGGCTCCAAGTGATAATTGTTGAATGGCAGAAATCCCAGATGGGCCCTGAACTTCAGCAGACCTGTTGAGATGATGATCATATTTGGGCGACAGTTTTATAACGTACACATAAAACACATATTTCAGTGCATTTTCCTATGATGTATATTTTGTTTATGCAGCAACTTTGTGAGGTCACAGTGGAGCTTTCTGTAAGAAAAGCTTTTCCATTGTCATAAATCTGACAAAGACCTAAAGATAAATTTACTCAGGAGATCTGTTTGATAAGATCAGACTTTAATGACTCCCTGGAGGAAAACTAAAACGAGCACAGCAGGAGATTAAAACATGATAGAACGGAGAACAAACACACACAGTCAGAAAGCCATACCGCATTACATGCGGGTGTCTGGAGCACAGGAGGTAGTGCAGGCCATCCACCAAGTGGAAGGCCGCTGGTTTGATCCCCTGAGTTTCCCCTGATGCATCCATCAGAGTGTGAGTGCGTGCATTGCTGTTGGACGTCTGTGTGTGTCTCTGTGTGTGTGACTGGGTGAATACGCCTTGTAAAAAGTGTTGAAAAGTGCTATTTAACATGCACATTGCAGTGTGCATAAATGTTATCAGTATAGTAGATGTGGAATATATATCATATGCAAGACTTACAGATTCAAATTCATGAGAATAAAATAAAACATAATGCACAAATGGTAAGAATGGAAATATGAAGATACACAGAAAATAACTGATAGGCTGCAGAAGTATCCTGGATCCTTTAAACGTTTCCTGAGGAAATATTTGGACCTGAAGACATCGACAGAAGTCAAATGTCTTTGACCTGTTTGAATATATTGACTGATGCTACATATGTACATACATGCTACATATCACATCTTGATATAATATTGAACTTCATTCTGCACACTTCCACCAATGAAGATGGAAAAAAGAAGACAGAAATGATTGTTTTTGATAGACATATTCCTCTGGGACAACTAACTGGTACACTCGGGCCTGTTGCTAATCGCCTCACTGATGCTGCCAGGAATCTTGGAGTTTTTATGGATAGTTCCCTCAAACTAGATAAACAGGTGTCTACTGTGGTAAAAAGTAGTTTCCATCAACTACGCTAAATTTCTAAGGCTAAACCTTATACCACGTAAAGATTTAGAGAAACGTATTCATGCATTCATCACTTCCAGACTAGATTATTGTAACTCTCTTTACTTGGGCCTCCAACTTTCCCTCCTTCAGCGATTGCAGTTGGTCCAAAATGCCGCAGCACATCTCTTAACCGGCACTAGAAGGTACGATTCCATCACCCCTGTTCTAGCCAACTTACATTGGCTTCCTATTAAATATCAAATTGACTTTAAAAACGTATTGTTTACTTATGAAATTCTAATATATGGCGCCTAATTACTTAGCTGATTTCCTCTGTCTGTATAGCCCTAAGAGAGCACTAAGCTCATCGGGTCAACTGCTCTTAGTGCAACCTAGTCTCGGCTGAAGACCAGAGGAGGCCATTGCCGTACCCAAATTATGGAATAATCTCCCTCTTGACATTCGCACATCTGATTCTATTCAATCTTTTAAATCATGTCTAAAAACGTACTTGTTTAACCACATTCGAGGCTAATTAGGGTGATTTTCATCTGGCTCTGCATTTACATTATGTAATTATTTTATATCTGTCATTTATATTTTATATTGTGATTTTATCTGTATCACGGTATTACTGGAAAGCACTTTGGTGTACTTTGGTCTTTAAACTTTAAACAAACTCTGTATGATATATTAAGTTAAAGTCATGTGCTGCTGCAAACCTGCAAAGTGTAGCAGGCACACAGCAGAAGAACTCTGAGAAGTTTAACAGCAATTGGATTAAAAATCCTGCAAAATAAAGAGAATGGGATTATTTTACTTCTCTCAGTATGTTTAAATAAAAGACAAATCTTTACCCTCTTTGGCTAAATCTGGTTTGTACTTCTTATATACAAATATAGAATTAAGAGTTTACTGTTGATAAACGTAAAGATGTTCAGCGGTGAGGGGCGGAGTCAGATGGGAGCATTTCACAAGCGTGTAAATGTGAGACTGAAGCAACTGAGAAAACACGGCTGTGACTCAATGGATGTACAGAAAACACAGAGTCCGACCTACAGAGGATGTTGGGTCATCGACAACAAGAGAAACATGTGAAGAAAGAAGAAGGTGTGAGGGCGGAGACCAGGCAGGGAAAGCCCAGTGCGTCCTGTGATGTAATCTGAGGGTTTACATATACGGCTTTACATAACGATCACATCCTCTCCCCATCATGTTCATGTGTTCAGATCTCAGATATTAGCATATTTTACAAATATTATCTCCAGTTCAGACTCAAATCACACAAATGATTCCAGTTTTCTGCTGAAACAAGAAGAAAATTCACAACACAGAGTTTTATATTCATGCAAATATCTGCACTCTCTTTTTTACAGTGAACCTGCTAAAGTATTACTTATCAAAGTCCTTAAAACTCCTGATTTCCTGCAGACGGCTGCAGTTTTAATGCCCATATCACGAACACCATAACAGACAAATTACTCACAACATCCACATCCTCTTCTGAACATTTCATATTTGCAGTGATCAAAGATTCAAAGTGACCAAATTTATTAAAAGCAGCACTGCTCTGCAGCAGCCTCCTCAGTTAAACTGGACCCAACCGTCTTAACTTGGGTTAAAAAGTTAAAGCTATGATAAGAAAACAAGAGCAATAAAAGAAAGAAACACCAAATAAGAGGGAAGGATGGAAGCAAGAAGAAACTGACAGAGAGAGAAGGGCAGGGGCACAGAGAAAGACAGAGGGGGGCAGAATGAAGAAGGTAAAAAGGAAACGATCAGCAATGGAAAAACAGCCCCTGTGATGTGTTACAGGACTGTAGGACAAAGCAGTGCTGGAGCTGAGGGCGTGAAAAAGTAAAATTCAAAACTCCAAGCACATTTCTAATGTAAGAAAAGCACAACAAAGATATATTACCTCCTCAGCAGCAGGGACAACAGGGAACAGTAACTACATTGACAAGTACCACTAGTTAAACTGCATTTCCATGCCCTTATATATAAAATCTGAATATTTATATGCTGAAATGTATCAAAAGTCTTTTATCAACTTGTATCTGCAGAGGGGACTCTGTTGTCCGAGTCGAGCGCTCACAAAACCAAACCCGGTCCCGACCAGTAAAACTAATGCTTCACAAAGATTTCTCTGGAAAACAAATCAGTCTAATCTCTGATGATGAGATTTTACCCTCTAGGCATCAGTATGGAGACAAAATTGGAACATTTTATCTTGCAGGCTCCATCAAAAATGGTCACGGCAGTAAAGCAAATCTTCAATAATATGAAATAATCAGTGGATGATTTTATTTGATTGTGTTTGTGGAGTTTTAGGAAACACATTTTTAGCACATAGAGGCAGAAAAGATGGACACAAACACACAGACAGCTCAGGGGGACTATGAAGTATTTCTCACCAACAGTGACCAGGACATAAAACCACATTGTGAGGAGGAGCAGGGAGGAGGGTGGAAGGAGCGCTGGTGAGTCATGATACAACGGCTGCTCCTCGCTCCTCTCCCCCACCAAGGAGGCCTGCAGGAGAAAGGGGAAGCGAAAAGGGCTGACAGAGAAAAGCAGGCTTCTCCTCATTTTCCTGTTTGTGTCGTTTTTGGACAAAGTAAGAAAAGTCAGCACACACACACAAAGACAGACACACACCATCATGTGTCCAACTGGCTGCATGCACAGAGTGAGGATGTTAGAGGTCAAAGGCCACAGCAGCCAAACCACCTGAGGCTCCTGCTGCACTCAGGTCATGTGGGACGATGAACAGAAAGATCCCCATGTGACTGACTTGTGAGCGCCGATGCTCTGTGACTGCTGAGCAGGTGGAGCTTCACAAAATCCTGCACAGTTACAATATTGAGAACAAAAATAATTTGATACATTCTGATCGTTTCAGGATTCAAGGTCACCTTTCACAAGAACGAGAGAAGTCAGCAAATATTCTCCACCAGCAGCTTACGCCAAAGTCAAAAACAGAAAGCTGTTGTCAGTGGAGACAGCGAACAAATCCCTGATACAACGGTCTGCGGGCCAGTCTTACTCGTGCTGTTGTTGATCCGTCAAAAAAGAGCAAAGTTCTAACACACGGGTGTTAAAATCAATAAAAAGTTTCCAGTCTGTGCTTTTCATCCTCTACTTTGTCAAACTTGCCGTCACGCCCTTCCCTATTCCAACCCACCTGCCACCAGTCAGCATTCGACCGATGCACCCATCATCCGCGTCCAGCAACATGCAGCTGAGAGCAGGTCTGTAGTTGGTGAAAACTATACGATGGTTCTCCATATGGTGCCTGTAAAGAAATCGAAGCCTTTATGGAACCATAAATGAGCGGTTAACCTGCCTGATAAAGCTAGCTGAACTTTGCCCAGGTCACGCTCACACCTGCGGGTCAGCTTTTGGTCACATCTCCAAGACTGAGAGACAAAATGTGGTGAAATAATGGAGAATAGCAACCTGTAGTTTACTCTGACACGTCATGATTAGCAGCCTGTCAGTGATGCGGCATCACCACACTCTGTAATAATGAAGTTTCAGACTAGACAAGAGCAGCTCTTTGTTAAAATCTGCAAACACGGAGTTTAAAATAGATGTAGCAGTTAAAGAATTTTACCTAAATGATGGGTTTAATTCTAAAAAGACGTCCTTAAACGCAGAACCACTTGTTGTCCATCACTGAACCGGGTTTCTTTAACACTACAGCCGTGTACTGCTTTGTGACGACTAACTCTGAGTATAAATGATCTGCGGAAGTCTTTCAGTGTTCCCACGAGTTTTTTCAGATTTTCAGACTGTATCAAAGGTGGTACATATTATGTGTTATAGATGATAAAATCCTGAAATCATATTCAGTTTCATAATGTTCAGTTCTTGAACTGTTGAACTATTAAACTGGGATGAACTTACTGTGCCAGAACATTATGATAACATTAAATTTGGAACATTTTGGTCTTGATTTGCCTAATAAATTTCCTCAGAGGTTTTTGATCTTGACTTTTAACTTGACTTGTGACTTAGCTCTGAAAGAATGCCCACGACTGTGGTCTGAATGAAGATTTGACTCTTTTTATATCTACCCTCGATATAAGGCTAGAAGATGTTAGGGTTAGGGGTTAAGGGTTAGGTTTGTCACTTTGACCTCAGATGGTTAAAGTTCCTCAGGTCATTTTGTTTGTAGTATCTCAATGTGAATCGACCGCTTTCTCTGGATTGTTGGTCAGACCGAATAAACAGTTAAAGGCACCAGCAGGACTCTGAAAATGTGTGGTCACGTTTAAACAATGAATCACTAAAACAAATGATTGACAGTAACAGGCAGCATGTAATTACAGTGATTGTGTGTGCGTGTGTGTGTGCAAGTGTGTGTGTGTGTGTGTGTGTGTGTGTGTGTGTGTGTGTGTGCGTGTGTGTGTGCGAGTGTGTGTGTGTGTGTGTGTGTGTGTGCGTGTGTGTGTGCGAGTGTGTGTGCGTGTGTGTGTGTGTTTTTCAGAGGGACAAGCACGTGTGGCCACTCACATGTCTGCATAAATCAGACTCGAGGAGGAATGTAAACGGCACGGAAACACATAAACACACATAAACATCACTCTGATGTGAGCGGCAAACAAAAGCTTCCTTATAAAAACGCTGGTGACAAGCACCCGTTACCTTGGTAACGCGGGACAGTTTAAGAGCTGCAACTATTCAGAAGGAGAGGAAACTGCAGCTCATCGCCATCGAAGAACATCTGCCTTCAGATACAAGAGCAAACACTGATGGCATTCCTGGACTAAACATTACTGATAGATTTGTGAGGTTTGCATTTATTTTTATGTGGATCTTTGTGAGCATGAAAGGCTGCCAAGAAAACTGCAGTTCTTCCACTGGCCACTTGAGGCTGATTTGAAAAGATAGTAACAGATTCCCACCCCCAAGTTAAAATGTCTAACTTTACAGCAGAAATAAAGATCTTTGCAGCCTGATTTAAAAAAAGGTCTTGTTCACTGTTGGTACCTGGACTAACAGGTGGATGCAACCTCAATTAGCCCCCCCCCTCCCTCCCAAAAATCAATGTAGATGTGACAATCAGTCTATGAGGTTGATGTAGTTTTTCTGGCTACCATTATTTAGTTTTTAGTGCTATTTCTACAGGTTGCACCTCTAATTAAAATCTTCAGACAGTGTCAGAGTGAAAAATCATCTGAATAAATCCTGTGAGCAGCTCTTTGATTCACAGATATTCTCGAAGCAGACAAGCTATTGCAGGCTTAGTGTCTCTGTGACCTCTGACCTTTAAGTTTCTTCCAATGATACTTTGCAGACACAGCTGCAGTCTTTGTGTCACATGATTTGATTTGAACGGGAAACATTTTTTCTCAGTGACAGTCTGGTTTTCCAGGTTTAGTTCCTGACTGAAGTTCCACGGCCTCTGGTTGAAGTCAGTAAACATGAAATGATGTTTTTACCTATGAAAAGATCAGACGTATGAGAGAGCACGCCTGAAACATCTCTGAATGAGACACGTCGATTGTCTCCACCTCCTGAATCCCACATGGTCATCAGCCGGCATGTTTTCTGGTTTTCGGACTCTTAGTCAGAGAGGAGTCTGCAGTATATTTTCACCCAGCTGTGCAGATTCCTCGCCTCCCTCCTGTTTCCACTGACGCTTATAAAACCAAGCAGGTTTAATAAGGTGGAATTTGATTGGTTGGGGTGACAGAAGGGAGGTTCGAGTCTGGCGGCTGTTTTAGGGGAGAGACTGCAATTGTGGCGGCCATAATTGTGGTTTCTGGAGGAAGAAGACGTGATGAACAATGATGAGAATTAATAACAGAGAGCTGCTTGTCATTCTCTTGGTGATGGTTCTCTTCATCTCACCGCTTTAACTCATCTAGAATATTTTCTTCATTAAAGTAGTTTATTTGTCTCCGAGGACTTCACAGTGACATCAGTAAATGAAAACCACAAATAATGGCTGTGACACAAATTAGATTAACAGATGAAGGCTTTAATAAGACTCGGAGTGGTTTTAAATCATCCATCAAAAGCAGACAAATGAAAATATGTCAAATACAATTACTCAGAGATATTACTAAAAGTTTTTTTTATCTAGCCAACTAACAGTGTTGGCTGTAAAAAAAATAATAGCGTGTTTTATTAAACATGAATTTAAAAAAGGCCATCCAGCTGGAACCAGTATCACTGGATACAGAAACAGTGAGATATCCATTCATTTGTGTCAGAAGGAAAATAAATAAAAACAATATTTGGGTGTTTTACACCCTAAAGAACCTCCTCATTCAACATTTTCTATTGCTTCACTTAAAACTAAAAAATTCTGAGAACAATCTGTCATGAATTTAAATTTCATGAAATAAAAAAAAGGGTTTTAAAAAATCAATAAATATAAGAACTTTCTTTTGGAAAAAGCTTAGATGCTGTCACAGTTCTGCAGTTTCACTCAGTGAAGATAAAAAAGAAATACCTGATTTAAATGCACCTCTGGACCGCTTACATCACTTTGGCTATCGTTAGATCGCTCCCTGGAAGCTCTCTTGTAACCACTGGTGTGGGAGCTTTGCAACTTCAACATGGACGCCAAACTCGAGAGTTAAACCCAAAATCAAAAGGTGCTTGGATCTGAAAATATCAGCCTTGCTGGAAGCAGTCGAGAAGTCCTCGTGGACAAATCCAGAGATCAGCTGAATTTAAGTTGGTTATGGATTTTTTTATGTGCACAGTTGCAGCAGTTTAGTTTATCATGAGAAAATAACAGGAAAAGTAAAAAAATCCCATTCAGGAAAGTGATAACAGGCTTTTATGTATTTGTTTAGATATTTTTTTGCTGGAGAAATCAGCAGCTTTGGGAACGCGTGAGTGTCCACCTACCTGAAAGGGTGGAAGAAGCAGTAAGTGGTAGAACATGATTGGTTAGTTGGATGGATTTGTCCTAAACAGTTATCAAAATAATTACTTCATGACTTCCTCAGCTTATTGTTTTAATGCCAAAGCATGGGGGAAAGACAAGGATGAAATAATAACACTGCAAAAAAGCTGAAATTCTGTTTAGTTTATAAAACTTTGTTATACAAATGAAAATTGTCTGAGCCAAATGGCTTCTAAAGACCCAAAGAGCAATTAAACCAAAGTTACCCAAAGTGTGTCGTGTTTCCCAACAAAGTGTCACGAGACGGGCCGTTACAGAAGGAGAGCGGGACGTGGCTGTGGAAGAGCATCGAGCCAGCCACGATGCCACTGTCTGCTCCTTTGTGCAAGGAGGAACATAACATCCACTGCCACTGCAAAATGACCTCTAGTGGGCTACTTGTGTATATTTTGGACCAAGCTGTCAGAAACAAACTCAGTGGATTGCATGAGGGTCCATGTCTTAGTGTTTTCACTAATAGAATGAGTTCACAGATACAAGCTTCTTTCTCAGACGGGTGGATGAGCTGAGCTCTCCCTTAGTGACAGGGTGAGAGTTCATCATTTATAAAGGGCTCAGGGTAGAACTGCTACTCCTCTGCATCAAAAAGAGCCAGCTGAGGCTGTCACCTCCTGGGCGGGGTGTTCCAGCCGGGCATGTCCTACTGGGAGGAGGCCCCAGGGTCGACCCACCACATGCTGGAGAGAGACCTGGAATCAGACTGATGTTTCCCTGGATAAGCTGGAGGAGGTGCAGAGGGGGAGGTCTGGGCTTTTATAGGCTGGATGATTTATTATATGATTTTTAGTTTTATTGAAGTGGTTGTCATGAAATTTCCAATATTGCGTATTATTCATAATGCGCTGCCTCAACCCCAACCTGTTCTGCTGGAGGTTTCTTCTTCTTGAGGTTTTTCCTTCCCACTGTCCCCACTTCACCTTTTCCCAATACCTTTCAACACCAACACGAATTATGAATCTGCTGAGAGACAGAAAAACAATCTACGTGAATGCAGAGGAAATTTTGGTTTAATGACTTAATAACTGCCCAAGGCTTCTGCTTACTATGTGCAATATGACTGGTCACAGAGATTTAGTGCCCAGCTGCATTAAAGTCAGTGTGGTGTATTATCAAGCTAATGCTGCTGAGTTTGAGTTTGATATACTTGCAGGGGAAACGTGTAATGTTTTGTCTGAGGCTCTGATGTGTATGGTCCTTTTTCCTTCCTCAGCATTAGCTATCACTGTTTTTACAGCAACAACTTTAGAATGCTCTCATGTTGAAGCTGTTATTGGTAAAAATCAAACATTTACACTGCTTGATCTTTTACATGGAGGGCCAGGAGTGACAAAATGAATGAATTAAGCCCTGTTTATACTCCTTCACCTGATCCAAACTATAAATGGCCTGTTCCCTTTTTGGGGGTTATTTGCTAAAGGTCTTGAAGTTTTCTTCCAAAATATGAAAAATTACAAACTGTCCCAGAATCTGTAATGGGCTCCATGTGTAACATAAGACATGTTCATGTCTAACCTTCTTATAGGATTTTAAAAGTAAAGGCCGCCGTAGTTCCAGTTGTTCCTGTTCAAAATACAAAAGCCTTTTACTCTTGTTGACATTTTTATTATATTTTTATATAATAAATATTATTTTTTATATTACAGAAGAAACGTGTTACAACATGTTTTTTTGATACATGAATATCTGTAAAATGAAATGAAATAATATTCATTGTATTTTTAATAATTGAAACCTATCACTTTGCATGCATTTAACATTAATTGATCAAGTTCCTAAAATGTGTGAATTTATAAGAGTAATAAATAATATATACAATATATTTTTAATTATTAGTTTTCCGTAAATTTTGCCAATTAGGTCAAAACTCTGTGAAATTAAAGTTATTGTAACTGTTTTCAGTAACTTTATTTTCAGAGTTGACTAATGCGTGTAGATATATGTTGCAAACATTATAATGTTTATAGTTTTATGGTGAAAAAACAAAGCTATTAAAGTATTTTTAAGTATAATGTTTATACTTTTGTGCTTTGTTTACTTTTAATTTTCACTCAGTGCATCAGGTCGATGTGTTTATAGTGTTAAACTATCATTTAAACAAAAATGTGTGAAATGATGTTAAATGTGTGGCTTAAACTAGTTAAATTAATCTCTTTAAATTTTTCTTTTGGAAAAAAAATCTGTTACAGCTTCTTTCCTGTGTATCTGTACGGTGCGGGGCCAGAATGAACTGCATGCCCAGGAAGTGAATGTGTCTGTGGCTGTATCAGCAACACTGTCTGACCAGCAGTTGGCCACAAAAAGAAAGAAAAGAAAGAAAAAGTCTAACACGGATCAAACAAAGGCCTGAGGATGGTTCCTCTGCCACTTCCTGTCACACAGACCTCTCTGTCCAGTCATGGGGCTCATATGTGTGTGAGTGTGTGTGTGTGTTTCTATTGATATCATCCAGTGATAAAGGTCAGACTGTCTGTCACGCTGTCACCAGACTGTTTTCAATCTCACTGCTTCGCTGTTTGATCGACTGTCCGTTTAAACTGAACGAGCTGTCTGTGCGCAAAGTTCAGAATCTTAAGCTATATTTGGAGGAATCTGTGTCTGCGTAAATTTGATCACTTAGCGCCATTAAATTCAGCTGAATTCACTTTTAGCAGCTGCTGTTTGCTCTGTGCAGAAAGAGCAAACAGACAACTTCTGAGCTTTATTTTTCTATGATTTCTGAGCACATGTTTACAGAAAAAATAAAACCACCCCTTTGGATCATGCTGTTCCTGTGCTTTTTTTTTCTTACAGCAGACATGTGATGTTACTGGCTGCGTGTTAACTCTTTATTGGAGAAAAGACAAATCTTCCCTGACCTTTAATCAGTTTATTGCACCTGTTGAGGTCAAAGATGAAACACATCAGTGCTTTAACACCCCCCTGGACAAGGCTTAGAGACGGTGCAGGACTCTCTCTTCCCTCTTAGGAAGTCCATAAATGATCTTTGGTTCCTTCAGTGCAAATGTTTGACTATTTTGGACCTTCTGAAAACAGAAAATAGATTTAACAAATTTGGAGAAATTGTACATCATGTATAGTGTTGCTGGCAACAACATCAGAAACCTTGACAGGTGAAGCCAATAACTTTGATTATGTCCTTACAATTATATTATCACACACGCATTACTGTCACTCATTGTTTATGTGTGTTAGCAAAAACTCGCTGGAACGTCTGCAGGTTGTTCAAAACACCACAGCGAAGCTTCTGACCAAATCCTCCAGTTACTCACATGTGACACCGTTGCTAACACAGCTTGGTTAATTTCATACTTGTTATTAATCTCTGTCTCTCTTCCACAGCATGTCTTTATCCTGTTTTCTTTCTCTCACCCCAACCAATCACAGTAGATGGCCCCGCCCCTCCCTGAGCCTGGTTCTGCCGGAGGTTTCTTCCTGTTAAAAGGGAGTTTTTCCTTCCCACTGTCACCAAAGTGCTTGCTCATAGGGGGTCATATGATTGTTGGGTTTTTCTCTGTATGTATTATTGTAGGGTCTAGCTTAGAATATACAGCACCTCGATCTCTGTGCTATATAATTAGAATTTTACTTACCCTTCCTGTCGCATTCAGGTCAACTCTGTCTGATTTACAACTTAAAACACTCATAAATATTGTGTTTCACATCTGATTGCCTCAAGGCCTTATGACATCCTCCACACTATGCACTTGAACATATAAAAGTGATGATCACCCCTTCCTTTTCATTTTGAGTGTTTTAATCAATATTGTTACATCTGTGGTGTTCCTGTTCAAAAGTGACCTCCATAGGAAATGAATGGGAATCCACTCAACCCCCAATCCCCACTGACTGAACGACCCACTGAACAACCCACTGAACTGAATTTGGTGGTGGAAAATGTTTGTTATGTTAATTTAAGAGCTGTTAAAACTGACCGGTCAATTATGACCAGGAACACTAAAGTAAGAGCTGTGGGATGAACTTGACAGGAGTTACTTATTTACCTACATTTACCTACAATAGTGTCTGTCAGGTGGTTACAACAGGACTTACAGGGAGAAATCTGCAGACAGCTTTTGCAGGTGACATGCTGGAGCACAGACAAAGACAAGGCAAGCTCCTTAATTTAAAATAGTCACATCACACATACTAAATTATGGGGCGATCGTTGGCTCAAGAGTTGGGAGTTCGCCTTGTAATCAGAAGGTTGCCGGTTTGAGCCCTGGCTTGGACAGTCTCGGTCGTTGTGTCCTTGGGCAAGACACTTCACCCGTTGTCTACTGGTGGTGGTCAGAGGGCCCGGTGGCGCCAGTGTCCGGCAGCCTCGCCTCTGTCAGTGCGCCCCAGGGTGGCTGTGGCTACAATGTAGCTTGCCATCACCAGTGTGTGAATGTGTGTGTGAATGGGTGGATGACTGGATGTGTAAAGCACTTTGGGGTCCTTAGGGACTAGTAAAGCGCTATATAAATACAGGCCATTTACCATTTTACTAAATTATGTTTGTCTACAGATTTTACCCAGTGTTGGGGGAACTTTGTTTCAATACTAAAAAGGGGTCATATATTTATTTAATTTTATATTGTTTTTGTCCTTTTTGCAATTTTTTTACTCTTAGATTATTTTCTGTGACTTCTGTCTGTGAAAAAACACCCTGCACAAATAAATGCGCAGTAAATATTTGTCATCATTTCCTACTCAACATTTTTCTTAGTGATACTTGTCATTTCATTTGCATCAGGCCATATTAGAATATTATAGATTATAAAGCTGTATGTAAGTATGTCATTTTACTGTGAAATGCCTACAGATACTGTCTACGGTGCCGAAAGAACGAGCGCGTCTTTACACCTGTTGTTGAAGCTCATTCAAGCTCAATTATAGAAAGGAAACTTCTAACCTACTGGTTTACGCTGACACATGGTATCCTTCATGGATGACAGGATTTTCTTAAGTTTGTCAGTAAAATCATCTGATTTTTTTGTTTATTGTGCCATCTTTGGACACAGGTTTTGTGTTTTCGCTTCGCTTCATTTTTGCCGATGACTACTAGGGGCACAAATAATCTGACAAAGGCAAAGGGACACACAGATCTATATATAGATGACAAAAACACGGGGGTGCTTGTTACTAACACATATGAAAGTAATGAGGGTGGGACAGACAATCACGAAAGACGGAAAGGAACAAAAACATGATGTCAAACCTCAAGGAGACATCTGAGAAAAAAATAACCTTCACACTGAAACAGGAAGCAAACAAAAGACAATTAATGCGTGAGACTAACGCAGTGAAAGAGACGAGGGAAACAGGAGGGAATGACTGAAAACTATTGAAGCATCAGTTCCAGGAAAAAGAAAATATAAGATTTTCTTTTTCCTGGATAGCCTGATATAAAACTCTTTGTTTGATTCAGCTCATTTATTTCTTGCAAAATCCCGGTGAAGACTACCCATCCATGCATCCAGCTGCAAAATACCCACCGTTAGCTTTCACATTTGTGATGTTTGATAAATATACAGAAAAATGCACATGATGCTTTTTGCTTTATAATTTTCTGTAGTCTTTCTTTGAAGTAACATTTAGAGCGTTACTTAATCCACCGACTGTTTGGGAACACACAAATAGAAACAGCATAATCGATGTATTTGTGCTATAATTTATCAGGATCAGGACCCATCCTGTCTCTAAGCCTCACATCCTGTGGCACATAATGAATATTTATTATGAAAAGTATGTGCTTAGATACACAAGCGCACCTCAGTCTGTTGTCTGTTCATGCTCTCGGTGAACCCTGAATTGTGACTCGGTTACTCATCACCTCCCAGTGTTTTTGGTGGTTAAATCATTTTCAGCTGCTCCTCCCAGCCTTCGCTGGAAACATACTTCCTGTGAAACTCCTCTAGCCTGCCAGCTTCTCGGCAGGGCTCTGCTTGCCCTAAAACCAGTTTACAAACCACACGGCACAAACCAAGCTGTCAGTGTCCAGCTGTACTCGGTACACAAGCTTCGATTATTAACACACAGTCCCCAGAGCCTGCGGCGTTCGTTACAGCTGTTCTAGCGGCTTGGTCTAGTGAAGCAAACGTCCGTCCTGTGAGGCCACCGAAGAGTGATCGAGCTTAAAATGTCACTATATGGATAGCAACGTTAAGATTACATCACTACATGGAAATCTGTTCAGCTGCCCAGTAACAGTGAGTTCCTGGAGTGATGTTGTCATCTACTGTACACTTGATGTTTGGCTGTTTATTCAGACCGTGCGTAATCAACACCCAGCAAACGTTTTGGGATTCACTCTCATTTGAATAACTATGTTTGAATTATAAGTTTCAAAACAGAAACTTAAGCCAACATTTGGAAAATGAACTGGCCGTCTGTTCAGTGTCCTTGATGAACACGCACCTTTCACGGCTTTCTAGCAAGTCCTGAAAGTTTGTTTTTTATGTTAATCAGGAAAGAAAAACATCACAAAAGATAAAACTCAACAGCCTGGTCTGCTGGCAAAATATAAAATATACACAAAAAAGCCATGTGGCTGCTTGTGTTCAATGAGTCATTGTCACACAACTGGACAAAACTTTGAAAGTCACGGATTTCACTGGGAAGTGTATTTAATCTCTGCACTACTGATGCTTGTCACCCTGGCAACCAGAAAATAGATTTTTGTATTAAAAATACAAAAGTTAATTTTAATCCAGCCAAGAACTTTTTCTCACCTTAAAAATCTTTAGTAGTTTTTAATTATATATATACATATATATATAATATATAAAAAAACACCCAGCACGCCCCTGTGGGCGGTTTATCCTTCAAGCTCGGGTCCTCTACCAGAGGCCTGGGAGCTTGAGGGCCCTGCGCAGTATCTTAGCTGTTCCCAGGACTGCGCTCTTCTGGACAGAGATCTCCGATGTTGTTCCCAGGATCTGCTGGAGCCACTCGCCTAGCTTGGGAGTCACCGCACCTAGTGCTCCGATTACCACGGGGACCACCGTTACCTTCACCCTCCACATCCTCTCGAGCTCTTCTCTGAGTCCTTGGTATTTCTCCAGCTTCTCGTGTTCCTTCTTCCTGATATTGCTGTCATTCGGAACCGCTACATCGATCACTACGGCCGTCTTCTCCTGTTTGTCTACCACCACTATGTCCGGTTGGTTAGCCACCACCATTTTGTCCGTCTGTATCTGGAAGTCCCACAGGATCTTAGCTCGGTCATTCTCCACCACCCTTGGGGGCATCTCCCATTTTGACCTCGGGACTTCCAGGTTATACTCGGCACAGATGTTCCTGTACACTATGCCTGCCACTTGGTTATGAAGTTCCATGTATGCCTTGCCTGCTAGCATCTTGCACCCTGCTGTTATGTGCTGGATTGTCTCTGGGGCATCTTTACACAGCCTGCACCTGGGGTCTTGCCTGGTGTGATAGACCCCAGCCTCTATGGATCTTGTACTCAGAGCTTGTTCTTGTGCTGCCATGATTAGTGCCTCTGTGCTGTCTTTCAGTCCAGCTTTGTCCAGCCACTGGTAGGATTTCTGGATATCAGCCACCTCCTCTATCTGCCGGTGGTACATACCGTGCAGGGGCCTGTCCTTCCATGATGGTTCCTCGTCTCCCTCCTCTTTCTTGGGTTTCTGCTGCCTGAGGTATTCACTGAGCACGCTGTCAGTTGGGGCCATCTTCCGAATGTATTCTTGGATGTTCGTTGTCTCATCCTGGACTGTGGTGCTGACACTCACCAGTCCCCAGCCCCCTTCCTTCCGCTTAGCGTACAGCCTCAGGGTGCTGGACTTGGGGTGAAACCCTCCATGCATGGTAAGGAGCTTTCTTGTCTTGATGTCAGTGGCTTCTATCTCCTCCTTTGGCCAGCCTATTACCCCAGCAGGGTACCTGATCACGGGCAGGGCGTAGGTGTTGATGGCCCGGATCTTGTTCTTACCGTTCAGCTGACTCCTCAGGACTTGCCTGACCCTCTGCAGGTATTTGGTGGTTGCAGCCTTTCTAGCGGCCTCTTCATGGTTCCCATTCGCCTGCGGGATCCCCAGGTACTTGTAACTGTCCTCTATGTCTGCAATGTTGTTGCCTTCTGGTAGTTCAATCCCCTCAGTTCTGACTACCTTCCCCATCTTTGTTACCATCCGACTACACTTCTCCAGTCCGAACGACATTCCAATGTCATTGCTGTATATCCTGGTAGTGTGGATCAGTGAATCGATGTCTCGTTCAGTCTTGGCATACAGCTTGATGTCATCCATGTACAGGAGGTGGCTGACAACTGCTCCGTTCCATAGTCGGTATCCGTAGCCAGTCTTGTTAATGATCTCACTGAGGGGGTTCAGGCCTATGCAGAACAGCAGAGAGGAATGAGCATCTCCTTGGTAGATCCCGTACTTGATGGTGACTTGTGCTATGGGCTTGGAGTTGGCCTCTAGTGTTGTACGCCACATCCCCATTGAGTTCCTGATGAAGGCTCTTAGGGTCCTGTTGATTTTGTACAATTCTAGGCATTCCAGTATCCAGCTGTGGGGCATTGAGTCATAGGCCTTCTTGTAATCAATCCAGGCTGTGCACAGGTTGGTCAGTCTGGTCTTGCAGTCTCGGCTGACTGTTCTGTCTACCAGTAGCTGGTGTTTTGCACCTCTGGTATTCTTGCCAATCCCTTTCTGTGCCCGACTGATGTATTGACCCATGTGCCTGTTCATCTTAGCCGATATGATGCCTGATAGGAGCTTCCATGTAGTACTGAGGCAGTTTATTGGTCGGTAGTTCGATGGGACCGATCTCTTCTGGGGGTCCTTGAGGATCAGGACTGTCCGGCCTTCGGTTAGCCATTCCGGGTGTCTCTCATCAACTAGCAGCTGGTTCATTTGTGCTGCCAGACACTCGTGGAGTGCAGTCAGCTTCTTCAGCCAGTAGGCGTGAACCATGTCGGGCCCTGGTGCTGTCCAATTCTTCATACTAGAGACCCTTGCTTGGATGTCTGCCACCGTGATGGTTACTGGACCCTGTTCAGGGAGGTTGCTATGGTCTGCCCTCAGATCCACTAGCCACTGAGCATTGCCGTTATGGGTTGCGTCCTGCTCCCATATGCTCTTCCAGTATTGCTCCGTCTCCAGCCTTGGTGGTGCCGTTCCCGTATTGTTCCCTTGCCACTGAGAGTACACCTTGGCTGGTTCTTTGGAGAATAGCTGGTTTATTCACCTGCCTTCTATCTCTCTGGTGTACCTCCTCAAGCAGCTGGCCAAGGCTGTGAGTCTTTGCTTGGCAGTTTCCAAGGCCTCAGGTATGGACAGCTTGCTGTATTTGTTATGCACCTTCTTTGTCGCACCTTTCTGCAACTCCGATAGTTGGCTAACCTCCCTCCGTGCTACTTTGATCTTGCCCTCTAGCCTCCTTCTCCATGGAGGGTACTGCCCCTTGTGGCTGTTCAACTTATAGCCAAGCATCTCACTGATCACTGCTGCCGTAGTATAGATCAACTTGTTAGTTTCGGTAATGGTGGCGGTAGGTATCGTCCGTAGTGCTACATTTACATCATCTAGTAGATCTTCTGAGGGTACTTCACGTAGTCTTGGTAACCGGCTACAGGGGATCCAGGTTTCAAGCTTTGCCGTGATTATATCTTTCAAGTCAATTCCTCTCGCACTCAACGATCCTTCTTCAATCGCACTTGGGTCTTGGTACCCAATCATGGGTGGGGGTGATGATATCACCCCCCTGACCTGGCGTCCTGGCTCCCCCTTGCCGTAGCATTTATGTTGTACCTCATCAGTCTCTAGCTGTGAGAGCAGTGCCTTCTTCTGAATGTTGGAACACTGAGCTACTAGTTGTTTCGCCGTTAATGTGGATACTGGGTGTCAAAGATTCCATAGGTCCCTCATCCTATTCATGTAACCCCTTCCGCCAGGGTTACTTGCGTAGTAGCATTCCAACAACATATGTATATATATGTATGTACAGGGTGGGCCATTTATATGGATACACCGTGATAAAATGGGAATGGTTGGTGATATTAAAGTCCTGTTTGTGGCACATTAGTATATGTGAGGGGGCAAACTCCTCAAGATGGGTGGTGACCATGGTGGCCATTTAGAAGTCGGCCATCTTGGATACAACTTTTGTTTTTTCAATAGGAAGAGGGCCATGTGACACATCAAACTTATTGGTAATGTCACAAGAAAAACAATGGTGTGCTTGGTTTCAACGTAACTTTATTCTTTCATGAGTTATTTACAAGTTTCTGACCACTTATAAAATGTGTTCAATGTGCTGCCAATTGTGTTGGATTGTCAATGCAACCCTCTTCTCCCACTCTTCACACACTGATAGCAACACCGCAGGAGAAATGCCAGCACAGGCATCCAGTATCCGTAGTTTCAGGTGCTGCACATCTCGTATCTTCACACCATAGACAATTGCCTTCAGATGACCCCAAAGATAAAAGTCTAAGGGGGTCAGATCGGGAGACCTTGGGGGCCATTCATCTGGCCCACGACGACCAATCCACTTTCCAGGAAACTGTTCATCTAGGAATGCTCGGACCTGGCACCCATAATGTGGTGGCGCACCATCTTGCTGGAAAAACTCAGGGAACGTGCCAGCTTCAGTGCATAAAGAGGGAAACGCATCATCATGTAGCAATTTCAAATATCCAGTGGCCTTGAGGTTTCCATTGATGAAGAATGGACCCACTATCGTTGTACCCCATATACCACACCAAACCATCACTTTTGTTGTTCCAACAGTCTTGGAGGGATCCATCCAGTGTGGGTTAGTGTCAGACCAATAGCGGTGGTTTTCTTTGTTAACTTCACCATCCACACATAACAGTTTGCCTCATCACTGAATAAAATCTTCTGCGTGAAATGAGGGTCCTGTTTCAATTTTTGTTTTGCCCATTCTGCAAATTCTGTGCGCTGATTTGGGTCATCCTCGTTGAGATGCTGCAGTAGCTGGAGTTTGTAAGGGTGCCATTTGTGAGTAGCTAATATCTGCCGAAGGGATGTTTGACTAATGCCACTCTCTAGTGACATGCGGCGAGTGCTACGCTGTGGGCTCTTGCTGAATGAAGCTAGGACAGCCACTGATGTTTCTTCATTAGTGACAGTTTTCTTGCGTCCACATTTTGGCAAATCCAACACTGAACCAGTTTCACGAAACTTAGCAAGCAGTTTGCTAACTGTAGCATGGGAGATGGGTGGTCTCGTAGGGTGTCTTGCATTGAAATCTGCTGCAGTGACCCGGTTACTGCGTTCACCAGATATCAACACAATTTCGATCCGCTCCTCACGTGTTAACCTCTTCGACATGTCAATGGCTGTGAACAAAGAGAAACTTGTAAATAACTCATGAAAGAATAAAGTTACGTTGAAACCAAGCACACCATTGTTTTTCTTGTGACATTACCAATAAGTTTGATGTGTCACATGGCCCTCTTCCTATTGAAAAAACAAAAGTTGTATCCAAGATGGCTGACTTCTAAATGGCCACCATGGTCACCACCCATCTTGAGGAGTTTGCCCCCTCACATATACTAATGTGCCACAAACAGGACTTTAATATCACCAACCATTCCCATTTTATTACGGTGTATCCATATAAATGGACCACCCTGTATATATATACTTTATACACACTCTCCATATACTAACTGGTTATGCGTTATGCGTTCAATATTTGTGTGGCTTCCTAAGGGGACAGCCAAAGATAGGTTAGCCATCCCATAATTATTCTAGCATCTTTGCACCACTGAACAAATGTTGTTATTGTCTGTTTGTCTGTTGTGTTGCGTACAGTGAAAGTACAAATAAAGCTGATTCTTGGCATCAGGTCCGCCGCACACCTGAGCTTAATGGTTGCTTATCCCCACACCTGAGTACGATCAATAAGTGGAGCGCATCAAGTCCCCCGGGTCATTTGACTACTGTGTTGTGTGATGACTGGGAGCTGTGGTAAATTTGTTTATTGGACCTAGAATTGTGTTTCTTGGAAATAATCAGTTTAATCTCCCAAAAGCTCAATTTTTGAGATAAAATGTTTGTTAAGTTTCTCATGAAAAGGCAAATTAAGGCCCATAGGGTTATTGTGGCTTCCCTCCTTTTTTGTAGTTTGCCAGGGTGCACATGTGATTTGATTTGCATGAAATTCTTACCAGAACGACTCCAGTGAAGGCAGGGTGTGTGAATGTTTGGCCTTGGCAGAGGTATGCAGTCTCAAAGTGTTTGTTATTTTGGTGTTAGAGACCCCGACATGTTTTTGGATCCCCTTCTTGCTTTTTTCACCATTCCTTGACTCCTCTCTGTAAAATAATCGTTGTGTAAATAAATGTTATTTGTTTCTACACTAAAGAGTGGTTCAGTGATTTGTTCCTTATGTTGCTCATTTGGCAAAAGTTGCTGTGTGCCTGGATTTTGATTATGCTGACTCTATATTCATGTGCACAGATTGTAGAGCAGCTTTTGCAGAATTTACAAATTATATTAGTTCATATTGTTCTAACAACATTATTGTGTAGAAGACTTGCAGCTTATTCTGTGAAATGAGTTGTTTTAGCTCCTTAAAGCTAATTTATCACATTTGCTGCCGATCCCAGAGAGATGTAGCAGATGTAGCCAAAGCTGTGTGTCTGCGATGAGCTTTGAGATATCCCATGTTTTTCAAATCATACAGATCTACGAGTGAAATAAAGTGATCAAACTGAGTGTTCAGATTGGTCTGAAGCCTTTTTGCTTACAGGGATTACTTGAGCGTGTTATTTGAATCTTTGGACAACTTTGACTATCCACCGATTATTCTAATTAACAAAAACCAAACCGAAAACGTAAACTAGCTCTAAAAACAACTTATATGAAACAAAAATAAATATAATAGTTGTTATTTACAATATTGTGTATTTACAGTGATTCGATCCATCTATCCATCTTTTCAGGGGCAGCTGTCTAAGCGAAAAAAGTCCAGACCAGCTTGTACATATTAGTGTTGTCCTTCTTCCACTCATTAAGCTTGAGCCTACAAGTGACGGCAGGGATTTAGATAAACTGGTGAACTAGTGAAGCTTTGCTTTGAGGCTTTCTTCAGCATGATGGACCAGTTCATCACTGCACCAATCCATCTGTCACTGGGAACGAATCCAGCAACACAGCCCAAGCTCTGTAGCTGTACAGGGGACGAATGGTTAGTAAAAACAAGCAAGATGCCTCATGTTCCCAAAGCACCTCCCACAGGATACTTCAAGGGACAAAGACTGCAAAAAACATGTAGACTGGTTGGGCAAACTCCCATGCACATGTACAGTTTATCCTGCATTTTTCCAGGGTTTGACTCACACCAGCCAGTGTGCTTAGTGAAAACTAGACAGCAGAAACCTGAGAAAGAAAAGGAGCAAGGAGAGGAACCATCATGGAAGGACAGGCCCCTGCACGGCATGTACCAGATAGAAGAAATGACTGATAATGAAAAATCATATCAATACATAGAGAAAGCCAGCACAAAGAGAGTAATCATGGTAGTGCAGGAAAAAACTTGATAGAGTGTAGGTTCCTACAGGGAGTGCAGAATTATTAGGCAAGTTGTATTTTTGAGGAATAATTTTATTATTGAACAACAACCATGTTCTCAATGAACCCAAAAAACTCATTAATATCAAAGCTGAATGTTTTTGGAAGTAGTTTTTAGTTTGTTTTTAGTTTTAGCTATTTTAGGGGGATATCTGTGTGTGCAGGTGACTATTACTGTGCATAATTATTAGGCAACTTAACAAAAAACAAATATATACCCATTTCAATTATTTATTTTTACCAGTGAAACCAATATAACATCTCCACATTCACAAATATACATTTCTGACATTCAAAAACAAAACAAAAACAAATCAGCGACCAATATAGCCACCTTTCTTTGCAGGGACACTCAAAAGCCTGCCATCCATGGATTCTGTCAGTGTTTTGATCTGTTCACCATCAACATTGCGTGCAGCAGCAACCACAGCCTCCCAGACACTGTTCAGAGAGGTGTACTGTTTTCCCTCCTTGTAAATCTCACATTTGATGATGGACCACAGGTTCTCAATGGGGTTCAGATCAGGTGAACAAGGAGGCCATGTCATTAGTTTTTCTTCTTTTATACCCTTTCTTGCCAGCCACGCTGTGGAGTACTTGGACACGTGTGATGGAGCATTGTCCTGCATGAAAATCATGTTTTTCTTGAAGGATGCAGACTTCTTCCTGTACCACTGCTTGAAGAAGGTGTCTTCCAGAAACTGGCAGTAGGACTGGGAGTTGAGCTTGACTCCATCCTCAACCCGAAAAGGCCCCACAAGCTCATCTTTGATGATACCAGCCCAAACCAGTACTCCACCTCCACCTTGCTGGCGTCTGAGTGGGACTGGAGCTCTCTGCCCTTTACCAATCCAGCCACGGGCCCATCCATCTGGCCCATCAAGACTCACTCTCATTTCATCAGTCCATAAAACCTTAGAAAAATCAGTCTTGAGATATTTCTTGGCCCAGTCTTGACGTTTCAGCTTGTGTGTCTTGTTCAGTGGTGGTCGTCTTTCAGCCTTTCTTACCTTGGCCATGTCTCTGAGTATTGCACACCTTGTGCTTTTGGGCACTCCAGTGATGTTGCAGCTCTGAAATATGGCCAAACTGGTGGCAAGTGGCATCTTGGCAGCTGCACGCTTGACTTTTCTCAGTTCATGGGCAGTTATTTTGCGCCTTGGTTTTTCCACACGCTTCTTGCGACCCTGTTGACTATTTTGAATGAAACGCTTGATTGTTCGATGATCACGCTTCAGAAGCTTTGCAATTTTAAGACTGCTGCATCCCTCTGCAAGATATCTCACTATTTTTGACTTTTCTGAGCCTGTCAAGTCCTTCTTTTGACCCATTTTGCCAAAGGAAAGGAAGTTGCCTAATAATTATGCACACCTGATATAGGGTGTTGATGTCATTAGACCACACCCCTTCTCATTACAGAGATGCACATCACCTAATATGCTTAATTGGTAGTAGGCTTTCGAGCCTATACAGCTTGGAGTAAGACAACATGCATGAAGAGGATGATGTGGACAAAATACTCATTTGCCTAATAATTCTGCACTCCCTGTACACACCAGGTAAGACCCCAGGTGCAGGCTGTGCAGAGATGCCTCTGAGACAATCCAGCACATAACAGCAGGGTGCAATTTTCTTTATATACTGTAGTGCCAAATCACAACAACAGTTGCCTTAAAACACTTTATAATGTAAGGTAAAAACCCTACAGTAATACAGAGAACACCCCAACAATCATATGACCCCCTATGAGCAAGACGATGTGGAGGGTGAAGGTACTGGGAGCACTCAGGGCAGGCATTTTTTGAATGAGCCACACTTTCACTAATGCTTGTAAAGGGAGACAGCATGACCAGGTTTGTGCAATGGAACACGTGAATTCAAAGATTGAGAGCTGTGGATCAGTATTTTTTCTGTCATATATATACATAGACTTTATGGACAGATCAGGAAAACCATGGAAGATCCCTTTTAATGAGCTTATACTCCAAATTAACCTTAAAGACAAATCCTATATGGTCCCATTTTGTTTTACGGGACACAGAAACCTGGCTCCCTGTCACAAACTATTTAGTCTGGCTTTGGAGAGGAGAACTGTGACAGCCTTACCTGCACCTACCAGCAAAGCACAAACAAAAGGAATGACTTATTTCCTTATTTTTCCCTCTCTCTGTCAGTCTCTTCATCTATCTCCTTAGCCAAAAACAACATGATATCAGCAGCTTTGCGTCAGTTCTGCCACCACACGTTCAGAGTTTATTACCTTCTTCTCGCTCGATGGTTGAAATATGACACGGTCTCATATATCCATCAGAAATTCTCATATAATGTGCTGTATTCTTGGAGATTGGAAGGTGATTTACTGCCGCTGGGAGATGAATATGTTTAGAGAAAAATACAGATACAGGAAGATATGTCATATGGAGGCAGGGATGTTTTTTCTATAAGCATTCTTTGTAGAATTACGGGAAGTCAGTGTTAACATGGGAAAACATTTCCTCCAAAAATCTATGCAACACATTTTAAAGACCCAGAGTACTTAAAAGCGCCGTGGCATTAAGAAATATCAACTTTATATTCAGTATCTGGTTGGGAGTTATATTTTATACTGTAATTACATTTCTTTTGAATTCACTTTCTGCATATATTTTGGTTTCTCTTCCTACCTTGAGTCACTCTTCTGTTTTGATCCACCTGTTCACCTCTGTTTTCTTTCTTTGTGCACCTTCTGATTTCATCATCCATCATTCTTTGCTCTGACATCATGGCACAAAAGCCTTTGTGTTGCATGAATAAGCCTTTGTGTTTCCATTCAAACTTCAGTCTTGTTTTACTTTTCAACCATCTAAAAAACAGTAAGACAATGCTAAAAGTTACTTTATAATCATTTATTCATTTTCAGCAAAGGTAACCAGGTAAATGACTCTGTCACCTTCAGAGTTTGAAAGTGTTGGTACACAGCAAACCGTTTTATTCAGCTACTGCAGTAATCCATATTACTTCAGGACAGAGACTCAACTTAGTAAAGAAAAAAAGTCCACTGTTACACTAAAATCAGTCAGTTCTCATTCCCAGGGCATCAGTTTTTGCCCCTGTGACATACTGCACCATTAATGTTTTAGTCAGTAGTGAAATGAGTCTGTCACTCCAAACCCGTCCCATGTAGACATTTGTAAAAGACGTCTTGGTATTACTGGGTGCACTGGGTAAGCATTTTTTTTTTAAAGTTGATAAACCTAACTAGTGAGTAAAAGTATAAAACCTAAAATGGGTCTGGTGACCCAGTGTTTGTGTTTTTGGTTTGGTTTTTCTGTCACGTGTCTACTCCGTGCCTTCCCCGTGGCCCACGTTTCTGTGTTCCCTGTGTCTCCTCAGTCAGTCGTGTCTCCATGTCGCAGTTTGTACTCTTGTCTCTGTGCTCCATGTTCGCCCTGTTTTCCCTGTCAGCCGTGCCTCCTCGTCTCTGTTTTAGGCTACGTCCACACGTACGCGGGTATTTTTGAAAACGGAGATATTCTGTTTTCGTTTAAAAAAATAATCCCGTCCACACGTAAACGCAGAAATGAAGGAAAACGCTGCTAGGAACATGCCAAAACAACAGGTGGCGATATATTCCTAACCGTGTAGAAATGTTGGCCAATCAGAAGTCTAGAAGCCTCGGTGGGAAATAGTAAACAAAGATGGGGCATAGAAGCAGAACCGAGTCGTATGTGTGGAGGGACAGTAACTGTGTGTGTATATGTAAGCATTTAAACACTGCAGAGAGTACAATTAACAGTAACAGTATTGTAGAAATTCATTTCACCGAAACAATTACGTGGCGCACAGTGTGACGTCAAAAAAGGCGCACACCTTTGACGCTGCGTTTTCTCCGTTTTTCTCGTCCACACGTAAATGCAAAAACGGAGTTTTCGAAAATATCCACCCTGGCTGGCGTTTTTAGAAATCTCCGTTTTCAGTGACTGAAAACGCCGTTTACGTGTGGACGAAAGGTGCAAACGCATAGAAAAATCTGCGTTTTCAAAAATACCCGGGTACGTGTGGACGTAGCCTTACTCTCTTGTGTCCTGTGTTCAGTGTTTTGAGTTTTGCTTCCCATTTGTCTCATTATGCCAGATTAGTCCCAGCTGTGTTTCCCTCCCGTTTCCCATTCCCTTGTTACTCCCTGGTGTATTTAAGCCCTGTGTTTTTCTCTGTCTGTTAACCGTCATAACCCTCAGTGTTGGGGAGGTTACTTTTGAAATGTATTCCACTACAGATTACAGAATACATGCCCCAAAACGTATTCCGTTACGTTACTCACAGTGCTGTAGTATTAAACTGGTGTATGTAAAGAGAGAAATCCCTGAAAGTGTTGTAAAACTGCAAATATGTTGTACTCATGACATAAGAAGCTCATACAAAGGGCTTATTTGCAGAAAAATGCAGGAGTTGTTTTTGCACGACTCAGACTCGCCCAAGTGTTTTTTTTTCTCTATGTGTGTCTTGCCTAAAATCCTAATCTGACTTTATCTGCCTACCCTCTATCAGATAAAGACAGGTATAAAATGATGAGGCACAGGTGTACAGTTCAATGGGCTGGGCCATTACTTCCTGTTCACCTGAGCCCTTTTACCGTCAGTGTGGGCGAAAGTGTCAACATCTGACGTGACACCTTCTCACACCTACGCGCGATGATTCAGATGTTACGTTTTTAAGATCTAAGAAAAACCTCCAACAACTTGATCAGCTCACGATGACACAGCCATGCTAACCACTACAACTGCATTCCAGAGATATGGGAATATATCACAGAAACATCAGTGAATATCGAACATGCATGCCTGAAACCTTACCTTAGACAGCTACTTGTCATCTATTTGACCTTTAAATTTCAAGGTTAAACTGTTTGGTAGATTCATACATAGACAGAGCTCTTTATCTTTATGTCTTTTCAACAACTTGAAAAATGGTTATAGCCAAAAATAGACATCAACTTGGTCTGACCGACCAGCACAGCATCATTTTTTAATTGGTGTTTTCGGTCTAAGATTTAGTCCAGAAGATCGTATCCATGACCTTAAAAAAAGCTAAATGAGATCACTTTTCATATTCTAGAAACACTGACTGGCTTATGTATATTCACACAAATATTAATAACAGACAAAGATAACCTGAGTAAATATGAAAAACAAGGATTTCATTTATTTGGCCTTTATATGAAATTTTGCGCCCTGTTTAAAGTCATGACAAATCATCTTATCCCGATTTGTGTGTGTGTGTGTGTGTGTGTGTGTGTGTGTGTGTGTGTCTTTGTGCGCTAACATTAGTCAGCTTGAGCATCTAGTCTTCAGGATTTTCTGATAGAAATTCGTGATTCCATCACTTACAGCAGTTTGTCCAGACCAACACACTACCACTACCATGTTTGACTGTTGTATGTTTTCCTTTTTATTAACTGTTGGGTTAGTTTTGCACCAGATGTAATGGGACACACTTGCACAAAGTTCGGATTTTGTCTCGTCAGTAGACAGAATATTTTCCCAAAAGTCTCGGGGATCATTTAGATGTTTTCTGGCAGACGTGAGACGAGACTTGGTGCTCTTTTTAGTGAACAGTGTTTTTATCCTTGGAACTCTGTCATGGATGCCATTTTTGCCGAGTCTCTTTCTTATTGTTACATCATGAGCTAAACTGTGAGGCCTGTGGTTCTTTAGATGGTGCTCTGGGTTCTTTTGTGGCCTCCTGGATGAGTCGTCGATGCGCTCTTGGAGTGATTTTTGCAGGTTAGCCACTTGTAGGAAGGTTTTACACAGTTCCAGGTTTTACCCATTTGTGGATGATGGTTCTCACCCTGGTTCAGTAGAGTCCCATATCCTTAGAAATGTCCTTGTAACCCTTTAAGTCTTATAAATATCAATGAATTTATTCATCGGCGATTTCTTTGGATCGTGGTATGATGTGCATCCTTTAGCTTACTTCACTTTGTCAGACAGGTTCTGACTGTATGACTGCTTGATTCAACAGGTCTACAGTAACAGTAAGAGTAATCAGGCCTGGGTGTGACTAGTGAAACTGAACTCGACTTTCAAAAAAATGTAGTTAATCACAGTTAATTCCTGATTTCACCCGGGGAAAAATGACTTTTTCACACAGGGCCAGATAGGTCTGGGTAGGTTTACTCGTGTTATAGCTGTCTAATATTAAAATGTGTTTGATCATTTGAAACACGTGTGACAAATATGCAAGAAATGAGCAAACTACTTTTTCACTACACTGTATAAATGTCCTCAAACATGTGTAGTGCAAATTAAAGGCACTTCTGAGGAATCAGACTTATTATGACAATAACAATAAATGACGCCTGACTGTGACTAATCTTGTAAACAAATAGAAAACAGACTCAGCCTCAATAATACAGCATTTTTTCTGGAATGCTGATGTCAAGCAAAAAATGATTTTCCGAGTAACTGACATCCAAAAACACCTTTACCCAAACATACTGCTTTAGATGCGAGAACCTGTAATGACATAATGCATTTTCAGACCCCAAACACAAACTTTAACCATCGTAAATAAGTGGTTTACCTAAACCTGCATCTGGTTCTAATTTGAAGCACATAACCAGGTCTGAGTCATTTAACAGCTCTTTAAAACTCTGTCTTAAAGCAAAGCTGATCCCACTCTTAACTGGTCTTCACAAAGACAGACACTCAAGTGCAAACAAACACATGCACACGTTTCTTTCCTTAGAAAACCACTCAGTCGAAGAACGCGCTGCCAGTAACTGCTTCGGTGAGGTCACACACACGCACACACTCGCTAGTGTGTGATGAGTGTGTTTTGATGTGTGTGTGTGTATATCTGTGTACGAGAAGGATAATTGGAAGCATGTGCTCTATCTGCGCCTTTTCTTCTGCACCTCGACTTGGCAGAAATGTTGCCTGGCTCAAGAGAACATCGGAAGCAGCAAAATATGGGATTCTTTCTGGCCCGGTTCACTGGAATATGATTCATTTAGATTGTTCCAAAAACACTTTAATGTAACTGTAAATATAGACAAATTCAAACAGATGCCCCAATGAAATGTGAACAAAGCAAACAAACTGGTTTGTTAGCACCAGATGAGAGGTGTGTGTAGGTGTTCTGGGAAGTTTTGCGGGTTAAGATGTGAGAGTCAGTCTATGCAAAATGTGTCCCCAGGCAGTGGCACCGATGGGACTTAATTTCGTAGTATGCACATGAACAGCAGAACACGATTCCTGTATTTAGCATCAGCAACAGCTGAGGCACAAGGACAAAACCAAGGTGCTACAACACACAGCTAACATGAGAAAATAACATCACATCAGTCTGACGTTCATTCTGCATCTCAGAATTGTCCAACTTGCCAAATTGGTCCAAACATTTGTTCTTATATAAGGATATATGTTCATCAGTCCACTCGGTACATTTTTACTGTATTCCTGGAACGTGAATTCAAGCCGAGCACTGGCACTACAAGGGGCTGGACTGGTAATCTGGCATACCTGTCATTTTCCCAGTGCACACCAGCCTCACAAGCACTGACATGTCCACTACTGACAATGTATCGCCCAATCAAATCTCAAAACACAACCAGGGCCTCCTCTACCTTTGCTACGCATCTCGTAGAACAGAGTTCAGTGTGGAAGAAGTAGTGCAAAGGTGGAGCGATGGAGAGAAGTAACAGTAACTAGTAACAAACCCTCGCTAGCAGAGGAGGCTCCTGCTAGCACCAGCCATAGAGAAGTGCAGGAGAAGGGACAGCAGTCCCAACGACAGAGTGAGTAAGAGACAGAGGAAGGTGACATTAATGTGATAAGGAAATACATGGAGGAACATAAGGGAAGGGAAAGATTTCACTATGTGCCACTTCTAACAGCTAAAGTGTAGCTTTTAATTGTCACATGCTGCAGTACAGTGCAATTAAGAACTGACCCGCCTGGACCAAAAATGTGCCAGCGCCAATTTTTCATCCCAGCCCAACGATGATACTAGATAGAAGAAAATAGAGTGCATACAGGATTATGGGAGCTGAACTTTGTGGGTAAAATAAATTGTTACTGTAATGACATGAAGATGATACGATTCCTTTATAAGTTGTTTCTAGGTGAGAAATGCTTTGCAGTAAATGTCATTTTAGCCCAATGGTAGGTGGTTGCTTGGTAACATGATCATGTGATAATGTATAATAGAGAAAAGAACCTCGTTGTATCATAATAAGATTCTTAACATAAATTCTCCTTTAAAACTAGAGTTCATTGTTTGGTTAAACGAGCAGTCTCTGCAGAAGAAAAGCTCAATGCGAGATGATGAAACTCATGAAGAGAAAGCACAAACCTGATGAAAATTGGACATTTCTGTGGGCTTCATTTGTTCATGTGGTCAATTTGTAGCTTTGTGTCTTTCTCGGGAAGTTTCAGTCAGTGAAGTCAGAATAAGGTTTAAAATCTCAAGCAGTTTCTCAGAATCCAGAAAAAAAGGTCAATAATTAAACAACTAGGAAGCTGCTTCAAATTCCACAGATGAGCTGTTCTAATATAAAATGTAGTGTGATGTAAAACACACACACACAACATTATATGTGGATTCTGAAAGTGGGTCAGTTTCAAAGATGCACATGTGAATACTCTTAGACTGCTTTATTACTCTATTATTATTTCTCTGTAAGCTTGAAGGGAAGGAAGACCTAAGAGAGACCACTCGGTGTGCTGAAGATCTTTAAGTATCTGTACAGGTTCGTGTCCTCTTAGAACTTGTCCTGTACTATTGGAACATGCGACGAAGATGAACTGGCCATAGAGGGAGCTCAGTCAGTGGAGCTGAAACATCTGATGGATAATGTCTCTGTTTTATATTTCAGGAAGCGGAATCGTTTGAACTTCCAGCTGTTTTTTCACATTTTGTGCATTTCCACACTTTGCTTTTATGAAAGTATACATGAAAATGTACAGACGAAAACCCACCAGCCAGTTTATTAGTGAAAAAAACTTATAACACGGACAATCATCCTGTGGGATTACATTGTTGTATGGTTAATGCATTCTCTCCTGATGTTGAACAGATTCCAAACATATTTGTCCCGTTAGTAATTTAGACCAAAAGGAAGTAAAATTAGCCAAAGGTTTATAAGTGCTTTAAAAAACACAGAGTGCAGTTAAATCCAGCTGTGAGTGCTGGTCTGAAATCAAGTATGTCTCCTATGTACATGCAGAATAACACACAAGCCTGAACTTTGGTACTTCCTGTCCAATTAAAAATGATGTGGATGTAAAAAAAAATGGACAACCTAGTGAGCAATCTGATAATAAACATTTATGCCAAACTTAATCTTGGTTTTAAACATGTAATCGTTTGAAAAACTACATTTTATAAGTTGTTGCTGAAGTATGTTAACATGTTCAAAACAAAGCCACATTACATCATGTCAGAATAAAGCAGCTACAAACTGTTTTGATTGGCTGAGCGTCACTTTGAATGTGTGTTACTCAGACACAAACTGTTTTCAGTAAAACTGAAGATTGCTGTAATCAAAGTGTTACAATTATGACAATGTTTGTATTTACATATAGCTAACTCTCTTCTCATATATTTCTTATGTATAATTGTATGCAATACGCTGGACAACAATCACACTTCTGTAACTTCTGTGTGTTTGTATCTTCACTTGAGGCAAACTTCTATGTTTCTGAGGATGTCACTCATTTAAAAGCACGGATGGATGTTTTTTAAAAAGCTGCCTGTTAACATAAAAACCCATTAAACAATAATCTGTTAAAGTCAGTGTTGCCTACTCAAGTAGTTTTTCCAGGTTATATTTTTTTCTCTTTTTCAAGTATTACTTGTAAATTGATTACTTTTACTATTGATTACTTAGTCCTCGTTTCCTCGATCGCCTATATGTCAGTGGCGAGTCTCATGGCTGCACTTTGAATGTGTGTTGGACCGAAGCCAACAGTTCAGAGAAGTTTTAGTCATTTAATAAACTGGTATTCTGGCACAGAGCCAGCAGATTGCTGAGCTTTACTTCCAAGGAACTGGAAGCGTAAGTGACACACCTATGCACAACTTCCAGGAAGATTCATTCATCAGTAGTTTATGTTGTTTCTCAGCTGTGGTACAGCTGGTTTCTCTGCAGTGCTCTACGTTCGTCACACCACACACGTTTAAATGATTCATAATGTTTCTGAGGATTACAAATTAGATGTCAATACGTGAAAAATCAGGGGCATATCTGCTGATGATGCAAGTGACAAACTGAAAACTGAAGACTTCCGTACAGATGTGATAGCAAGTTATTACTCATGATAAGTAATAAGGTCAAGTGGAGGAATCATTAATGATAATTATCCTTTTAGGGTGGCATGTTATGTAAAAGAAGATTATTATTATTATCCAAGGTCATTATTATGACCTTGGATCTGATGGTCTAATTCATTAAAACTTGACAGGCTGTTAATGAAGTGAATCATGTTAATCGAACAAATATTGGAATTTTCTAAACAAACTTTAAAGGTAGCTTATTTTTAGCTTTGGTGTACATGCTGGCTAATTTTAAGTACATTTCTGTGTGTGTGTGTGTGTGTGTGTGTGTGTGTGTGTGTGTGTATGAAAAGACTGAATTTCTGTTAAATATATCAGTGGAGTTCACAATATGTACTAAATAGTTGGGTGCAACCCAAACAATCATTTCTTTGTATTATTGTAGGCTCTCAGGAAATAAAGCACAGAGAGGTGACTATTGTTGTGATTTGGTGCCATATAGATAAATTTAGAATGAATTTAAAACTACGTGGAAGATTTATTGATATATACAGCAAACAGACTCTCAGTTTCTTCACAAAGTTTTGTAAATCCTACAAATGTAGTCTTGTCATTCCTAAAGTGGAATTTTTCACTAATTTCATTGGATTGGATTATTTTCCTGTACACCATATTATAATAAATAAGAAAAACTACCAAAACTAATAAACCAAATAGTTTTAACCTGCTGACCCCAATGCCCCTGGTACCCTGGGCAAAGGGGAACATGTAGTTTCACAGGCTGTGCCACCAGCTCTGTTTAAATATAGACACGTATGGTATCCAGAGAAACATCAGAATCTCAGCTAAAAGCTTACTAAACCCTTTGACCACCAAACACAGCTAAAATAACAAACAATGCAAAATGGGCTCAAATTGTGGTCATAAATATTTTGTACTTGTAAATCAGGATTTGTACGTGTAAAAAGAATTTGTGTGTGTGTAAAAAAGATTTTGTGTGTGGACTTAGCCAAAAAATAAGTGTCAAACTCTGCACTCAAGTTTCAAGTTACAAGTACAAATTTTGACCCTATTTTTCTTCCTTTCATCTGATTGGTCAATGTCATGTCAATCAGAAATTTAACTATCCAATCAGAGAACAGATGGGTTTGGCTGTTGGAGGGGTGGTTTATGGAGCTTCAGGTCCTTGAAGGGAATAAATGCCCTTTTACATGCCAGCCCAGCGTTTTCCTTCATCACCACGAAGAAAAACAGTCTGTGGTGGTCTGAGGTTTTGCTGCTGCAAAAACCCACAGAGCTCAGCAGCCAGCGCAACAAATTCTGGATCTTTGGCTTTTAGTTAGCAGTTAGCATTAGCAGCACATGCTGCGTCCGATGTGAAAGGACCTTTGTGCTGCGCACTGTGACTCACAGCAATGGTC
Source organism: Oreochromis niloticus (assembly GCF_001858045.2). NCBI lineage: Eukaryota > Metazoa > Chordata > Actinopteri > Cichliformes > Cichlidae > Oreochromis > Oreochromis niloticus. The sequence goes on from NC_031965.2 coordinate 37,809,830, forward strand.
CCGGGTCAGCCCTGACTTTGTGTTAAACTAATCCTAAAGTAATAATGGTATTTCTAACCACTGATATACCACAACTTTATCCTTTCAACAACTACTGTAAGTTAGGTGACCTAGCTTCTATTGGATATGTATATAGAGATCCTCCAGCTTCAAACTGTATTACCCTTCAAGGACCTGCAGTTCAAAAAAGCGCCCCTCCGACAGCCAAACCCATCTGTTCTCTGATTGGATAGTTAAATTTCTGATTGACATGACATTGACCAATCAGATGAAAGGAAGAAAAATAGGGTCCAAATTCGTACTTGTAACTTGAAACTTGAGTGCACACACAAATCTTTTTTACACACACACAAATTCTTTTTACACATATAAATCCTGATTTACAAGTACAAAACTGATTTATGAATACAAAATATTTATGACCACAATTTGAGCCCATAGTTTCATCCGATCAAAATTCACTGAACCTGCAGCGAAAGAAGACCAAAATTATGCTTCACATTTGAAAAACATTAGCATGAATTCTGTCTTACCCTTGCTGTCTCCCAGTATGCTTCAGGAGCAGTTTCCCTTCATAAGTCTCTATTTGCTGCCTTATTGGCTTGTTTACGTGCAGATGCATTATGTACCAGTCTACCGTTGTGTACAGTGTGGCCGTCTGCTTTTTAATTTTTTTGTTATGCAAAAATGACCTCCAACAAGGCGGTCTAATTTCTGCTATTAAATCCTTAACAAATGTCAACTTTCACAGATGACACCAAACAGCAAAACACTTAGCGATGTCTCTGTTTCACTTCAGCAGCATCAGTCTGTCCACAGGTCATGTCCATATGTTGGTTCATGGTTTTTATTCAGTTTTTGATGAACTGCAGCATATTTACCAAACAGGTTATATGTTATAAAAGAAAACAATAAATAGCCTAGTAGAAAATCCACATCTTTCTTTATTACATCCTTTTCACCTATAATTAAGTCTCACGAGTGTTAGCTTTATTTTGACACGTTGATGCCAAGATGGATTACACACAGTTTGTAACTGCAGAGAAATAGTTGATTCATTTTGGGCAGGTCTTGTTCAAGCAGGCACCTCAGAAAGCCCCTGGGTTTAAATAGTTAACTAACAGGAACACTAACAAGTCCATATAGACTAAACTAAAAAATAAACAAATAAAGAATGAAAATACGTAACAAACCTCCTTAATCGATAATGGCTCATCTTATTTCCCTCATCTCATGTGAGTGTTCAGTTTTACCCCTGTCTCGTCTTGTTGATTATTCCCAGCTGTGTTCCCCACCTGTGTGTAATCTCCCTGTGTTTCTCTGTGTGTATTTAAGTCGCGTCTTCTGTGTTTGTAGTTGCTGGTCCGTCTGTGTATCCACCCTGCTTCATCTGTGTGTCTCCCTGCTGTCCGTCGTCTGCTACCTCTGCTCATCCTCCTTCATGTTCAGGTCCTGCTTTGTGTCAGTAGTTTAGTTGTTCTCAGTTTAGATAGTTGTCGGTCCCGTTTGCTGTTTTGTCCTTTTCTTTTTGTGTTTAATAAACCACCCTCATGTGGAAAATCCTCCTTTATTTTCCACACGGCTCATCTCACTCGCCGTGACAGAGGGAACAGTTTACCCTGCCCGGGATAGGGTTACCGGGGCCCCGCCCTGGAGCCAGGCTCGGGGAGGGTGCCCGAGAGCGAGCGTCTGGTGGCCGGGCCTTAGTCCATGGGGCCCGGCCGGGCACAGCCCGAAGAGGAGACATGGGCCCATCCTCCCGCAGGCCCACCACCCGCAGGAGGCGCCATAGGGGTTGGGTGCATTGTGTGCCGGGCGGCGGCCAGGAGCGGGGGCCCTGGCGGACTGATCCCCGGCTGCCAAGACTGGCAATAGGGACATGGAATGTCACCTCCTGGTGGGGAAGGAGCCTGAGTTGGTGCGTGAGGTTGAGAGGTACCGGCTAGATTCAATTCAATTCAATTCAATTTTATTTATATAGCGCCAAATCATAACAAAAGTCGCCTCAAGGCGCTTTATATTGTACAGTAGATATAGTCGGGCTCACCTCTACGCATGGCTTGGGCTCTGGAACCAGTCTCCTGGAGAGGGGCTGGACTCTGTCTCAGTCTGGAGTTGCCCCTGGTGAGAGGCGGCGGGCTGGGGTGGGTATTCTAATATCCCCTCGGCTTGCTGCCAGTACGTTGGGGTTTTTCCCGGTGGATGAGAGGGTTTGTTCCCTGCGCCTCAGGGTCGGGGAACGGGTCCTGACTGTCATCTGCGCTTATGCGCCGAGTGGCAGTTCAGAGTACCCAGCCTTCTTAGAGTCCCTGGGGGGGGTGCTGGAAGGTGCCCCACCTGGAGACTCTGTTGTCCTGCTGGGAAACTTCAATGCTCACTTGGGTAACGACAGCGAGACCTGGAGGGGCGTGATTGGGAGGAACGGCCTCCCTGATCTGAATCCGAGCGGTGTTTTGTTATTGGACTTCTGTGCAAATCACAGTTTGGCCATAACGAACACCTTGTTCGAACATAAGAGTGTCCATAAGTGCATGTGGCACCAGGACGCTCTAAGCCGCAGGTCGATGATCGATTTTGTAATCGTATCACCAGACCTGCGACCATATGTTCTGGACACTCGGGTGAAGAGAGGAGCTGAGCTGTCAACTGATCACCACCTGGTGGTGAGTTGGATCAGGTGGCGGGGGAGGACGCTGGACAGACCCGGTGCACCTAAACGCGTAGTGAGGGTGTGCTGGGAACGTCTAGCAGAGGCCCCAGTCCGCGAGATCTTCAAGGCACACCTCTGGCAGAGCTTCAACAGCATTCCGAGGGAGACTGGGGACATTGAGTCCGAATGGACCATGTTCAGCGTCTCCATCGCCGAAGCTGCTGCATTGAGCTGCAGCCGCAAGGTGGTTGGTGCCTGCCGTGGTGGTAATCCTCAAACCAAATGGTGGACACCAGAGGTGAAGGAAGCCACCAGGCTGAAGAAGGAGTCCTATCGGGCTTGGTTAGCCTGTGGGACTCCGGAGGCAGCCGACAGGTATCGACAGGCCAAGCGGAATGCGGCTCGGGCAGTGGCTGAAGCAAAAACTTGGGTGTGGGAGGAGTTCGGAGAGGCCATGGAAAAAGACTTTCAGACTGCTTCGAAGAGATTCTGGCAAACCGTCAGGCGTCTCGGGAGGGGAAAGCGGTGCTCTACCTGCACTGTGTATAGTGCTGGCGGAGCGCTGCTGACGTCGACTGAGAAAATTGTCAGGCGGTGGAAGGAATACTTCGAGGACCTCCTTAATCCCACTGACACATCTTCCGAGGAGGAAGCAGAGTCTGGGGATGAGGGGAATGACCCGCCAATTTCCGGGGGCGAGGTCACTGAGGCAGTTAAACAGCTCCTTGGTGGCAGAGCCCCTGGTGTTGATGAGGTCCGCCCCGAGTTCCTGAAGGCTCTGGGCGTTGTAGGGCTGTCCTGGTTGACACGCCTCTACAATGTTGCGTGGAGATCAGGGGCAGTACCCCTGGACTGGCAGACCGGGGTGGTGGTCCCCATCTTTAAGAAGGGAGACCGGAGGGTGTGTTCCAACTACAGGGGAATCACACTCCTCAGCCTCCCTGGGAAAGTCTATGCCAGGGTGCTGGAAAGGAGAGTTCGTCCGCTAGTCGAACCTCGGATACAGGAGGAACAATGCAGTTTTCGTCCTGGTCGCGGAACACTGGATCTGCTCTTTATCCTCTCAAGGATACTTGAGGGTGCATGGGAGTTTGCCCAACCAGTCTACATGTGTTTTGTGGACTTGGAGAAGGCATTCGACCGTGTCCCTCGGGGTGTCCTGTGGGAGGTGTTGCAGGAGTATGGGGTGTCTGGCCCATTGCTACGGGCCATTCGGTCCCTATACAACCGTTGCAAGAGTTTGGTTCGCATTGCCGGCAATAAGTCGGACTCGTTCCCGGTGGGTGATGGGCTCCGCCAGGGCTGCCCTTTGTCACCGGTTCTGTTCATAATTTTTATGGACAGGATTTCTAGGCGCAGCCAAGTGGCGGAGGGCTTTCGCTTCGGTGGCCTCAGAATCTCATCTCTGCTTTTTGTGGATGATGTGGTTCTGTTGGCTTCATCGGGTGAAGGCCTCCAGCTCGCACTGGAACGTTTCACAGCCGAGTGTGAAGCAGCGGGAATGAGGATCAGCACCTCCAAATCTGAGGCCATGGTTCTCAGCTGGAAAAGGGTGGAGTGCCCACTCCGGGTCGGGGATGAATTCCTGCCCCAAGTGGAGGAGTTCAAGTATCTCGGGGTCTTGTTCACGAGTGATGGGAGAAGGGAGCTGGAGATTGACAGACGGATTGGTGCTGCGGCTGCAGTGATGCGGACGCTGCACCGGTCCGTCGTGGTGAAGAGGGAGCTCAGTGTAAAAGCGAAGCTCTCAATTTACCGGTCGATCTACATCCCTACCCTCACCTATGGCCACGAGCTGTGGGTAGTGACCGAAAGAACGAGATCGCGGATACAAGCGGCAGAAATGAGCTTCCTCCGAAGGGTGGCTGGCCTCTCCCTTAGAGATAGGGTGAGAAGTTCGGCCATCCAGGAGGGGCTCAGAGTAGAGCCACTGCTCCTCCACATCGATAGGAGCCAGTTGAGGTGGTTCGGGCATCTGGCAAGGATGCCTCCTGGGCGCCTCCTGGGTGAGGTGTTCCGGGCATGTCCCACCGGGAGGAGGCCCCGGGGCAGACCCAGGACACGCTGGAGAGATTATATCTCTCGGCTGGCCTGGGAACGTCTGGGTGTTCCCCGGATAAGCTGGAGGAGGTGGCTCGCGAGAGGGAGGTCTGGGCTTCTCTGCTTAGGCTGCTGCCCCCGCGACCCGGCCTCGGATAACGTGGATGAAGATGGATGGATGGATGGACAATCCAACAAGGTAGAACAAAACAGGAATCTAAAAACCAGGAGGATGGGGAAGATTATTGGAACACTTGTTGTGCCTGACAAATGCAAAGAGAAAGGCAGGATTTAGTCTTCCCCTATAAAAGTCAGAAGTGTGTATATAGTGTATGTGTATATTAGAACAATCACAAATACATTACAAAGCTCCCAGGTGATGATGATTATAATGAACTCGATTCTTTAATTCAATTCAATTCAATTCAATTTTATTTATATAGCGCCAAATCACAACAAAAGTCGCCTCAAGGCGCTTTATATTGTACAGTAGATAGCACAATAATAAATACAGAGAAAAACCCAACAATCATATGACCCCCTATGAGCAAGCACTTTGGCGACAGTGGGAAGGAAAAACTCCCTTTTAACAGGAAGAAACCTCCGGCAGAACCAGGCTCAGGGAGGGGCGGCCATCTGCTGCGACCGGTTGGGGTGAAAGAAGGAAAACAGGATGAAAGACATGCTGTGGAAGAGAGACAGAGATTAATAACAGATATGATTCGATGCAGAGAGGTCTATTAGCACATAGTGAGTGAGAAAGGTGACTGGAAGGGAAAAACTCAATGCATCATGGGAATCCCCGGCAGCCTACGTCTATTGCAGCATAACTAAGGGAGGATTCAGGGTCACCTGGTCCAGCCCTAACTATATGCTTTAGCAAAAAGGAAAGTTTTAAGCCTAATCTTGAAAGTAGAGATAGTGTCTGTCTCCCGAATCCAAACTGGAAGTTGGTTCCACAGAAGAGGGGCCTGAAAACTGAAGGCTCTGCCTCCCATTCTACTTTTAAATACTCTAGGAACAACAAGTAGGCCTGCAGTGCAAGAGCGAAGTGCTCTAATAGGGTGATATGGTACTACAAGGTCATTAAGATAAGATGGGGCCTGATTATTTAAGACCTTGTATGTGAGGAGCAGGATTTTGAATTCAATTCTGGATTTAACAGGAAGCCAATGAAGGGAAGCCAAAACAGGAGAAATATGCTCTCTCTTTCTAGTCCCTGTCAGTACTCTTGCTGCAGCATTTTGGATTAGCTGAAGGCTTTTCAGCGAGTTTTTAGGACATCCTGATAATAGTGAATTACAGTAGTCCAGCCTGGAAGTAATAAATGCATGAACTAGTTTTTCAGCATCACTCTGAGACAGGATATTTCTAATTTTAGAGATGTTGCGCAAATGGAAGAAAGCAGTCTTACATATTTGTTTAATATGTGCGTTGAAGGACATGTCCTGGTCAAAAATGACTCCAAGGTTTCTCACAGTGTTACTGGAGGCCAAGGTAATGCCATCCAGAGTAAGAATCTGCTTAGATACCATATTTCTAAGATTTTCAGGGCCGAGTACAATAACCTCAGTTTTATCTGAATTAAGAAGCAGAAAGTTAGCGGCCATCCAGGTCTTTATGTCTTTAAGACATTCCTGCAGTTTAACTAATTGGTGTGTGTTACCTGGCTTCATGGATAGATAGAGCTGCGTGTCATCTGCATAGCAGTGAAAATTTATGCTATGTCTTCTAATGATGTTGCCTAGGGGAAGCATGTATAATGTAAATAGAATTGGTCCTAGCACTGAACCCTGTGGAACACCATAATTGACCTTAGTGTCTGAAGAGGACTCTCCATTTACATGTACAAATTGGAGTCTATTAGATAGATATGATACAAACCACTGCAGTGCAGTACCTGTAATACCTACAGCATGTTCTAATCGCTCTAATAGGATATTATGGTCAACAGTATCGAATGCAGCACTGAGGTCTAGCAGGACAAGCACAGAGATGAGTCCACTGTCAGAGGCCATAAGAAGATCATTTGTAACCTTCACTAAAGCTGTTTCTGTGCTGTGCTGAGCTCTGAAACCTGACTGAAACGCTTCAAATAAGCCATTCCTCTGCAGATGATCAGTTAGCTGTTTGACAACTACTCTTTCAAGGATTTTTGATATGAAAGGAAGGTTGGAGATTGGCCTATAATTAGCTAAGACAGCTGGGTCTAGAGATGGCTTTTTGAGTAAAGGTTTAACTACAGCCACCTTGAAGGCCTGTGGTACATAGCCGATTATTAGAGATAGGTTGATCATATTTAAGATTGAAGCATTAATTAATGGCAGGACTTCTTTGAGCAGTTTTGTAGGAATGGGGTCTAAAAGACACGTTGATGGTTTGGAGGAAGTAATTATTGAAGTTAACTCAGAAAGATCAATTGGAGAAAAAGAGTCTAACTTAACATTGATGGTACTAAGAGTAGCTGTAGATGATATTACATCTGTGGGATGATTATTGGTAATTTTTTCTCTAATGATAAAAATTTTATTTGTGAAGAAGTTCATGAAGTCATTACTAGTTAACGTTAAAGGGATGGTTGGCTCAGTAGAGCTCTGACTTTTTGTCAGCCTGGCTACAGTGCTGAAGAGAAACCTGGGGTTGTTCTTATTTTCTTCAATCAGTGACGAATAGTAAGATGTTCTGGCTTTGCGGAGGGCTTTCTTATAAAGCAGCAAACTATTTCTCCAGGCTAAATGATGATCCTCTAAATTTGTGACACGCCATTTCCTCTCCAGCTTACGAGTTATCTGCTTTAGGCTACGTGTTTGAGAATTATACCACGGAGTCAGGGACTTTGGATTTGAGGCCTTAGTTTTCACAGGAGCTACAGTATCCAGAGTCGTACGTAGTGAGGAGGTAAAATTATTAACAAGATAATCGACCTCTGTTGGAGTAGCGTTCAGATAGCTGCTCTGCTCTATGTTGGTACAGGGCATTGAAGATGATAACAGTGGGTGGATTATATTCTTAAACTTAGTTACAGCACTTTCAGAAAGACATCTACTTTGATAAAGTCTACTCTCCACTGCTGTGTAATCAATTATTGTAAATGTAAATGTTATCAGGAAATGATCAGACAGCAGAGGGTTTTCAGGAAACACTGTTAAATGTTCAGTTTCTATGCCATACGTTAAAACAAGATCTAGAGTGTGATTAAAGTGGTGGGTGGGTTCTTTTACATTTTGAGAGAAGCCAATTGAGTCTAATAACAGATTAAATGCCATGTTGAGGCTGTCATTTTTAGCATCTACATGGATGTTAAAATCACCCACAATAATTATTTTATCTGAGCTGAGCACTAAATCAGATAAAAAGTCTGAGAAATCAGAGAGAAACTCTGTGTAAGGCCCAGGTGGACGATAGATGATAACAAGTAAGACTGGTTTCTGAGTTTTACAGCTGGGGTGGACGAGGCTAAGCATCAGGCTTTCAAATGAATTAAAAGTCTGTCTTGGTCTTTCGTTAATTAATAGGCTGGTGTGAAAAATTGCTGCCACACCGCCCCCTCGGCCTGTGCTTCGAGATTTCTGGTAGTTAGAATGACTCGGGGGTGTTGATTCATTTAAACTAACATACTCATCCGGCTGCAACCAGGTTTCTGTAAGGCAGAGTAAATCGATTTGTTGATCAATTATTAAGTCATGTACTAACAGAGACTTGGAGGAGAGAGACCTAATATTTAATAATCCACATTTCACTGTTTTACTCTTTGGTTCAGATGTGGATACTGTATTGTTCTTTCTTTGTGATTTTTTATGTTTAAGTTGTTTATTGCTGGTTTTTGGTTTGTTTTTTGTCTTTTTGGGAGCTGACACAGTCTCAATGGAGATGGGTTTTTGGGGGGGTAGCAGGAGGAGAGAAGCTGCAGAGAGGCGTGTAAGACTGCAACTCTGCTTCCTGGTCCCAACTCTGGATAGTCATATTTTGGGGGGTTTAATAAATTTGTCCATATTTCTAGAAATGAGAGCTGCTCCATCCAAAGTGGGATGGATGCCGTCTCTCCTAACAAGACCAGGTTTCCTCCAGAAGGTTTGCCAATTATCTATGAAGCCCACATCGTTTCTGGGACACCACTCAGACAGCCAGCAATTTAAGGAGAACATGCGGCTAAACATGTCACTCCTGGTCTGATTGGGGAGGGGACCAGAGAAAACTACAGAGTCCGACATTGTTTTGGCAAAGTTACACACCGATTCAATATTGATTTTAGTGACCTCCGATTGGCGTAACCGGGTGTCATTACTGCCGACGTGAATTATGATCTTACTGTATTTACGTTTACCCTTAGCCAGCAGTTTTAAATTTCCTTCAATGTCGCCTGCTCTGGCCCCTGGAAGACAATTGACTATGGTTGCCGGTGTCTCTAGCTTCACATGTCTGAGAACAGAATCACCAATTACCAGAGTTTGACCCCCGGCGGGTGTGTCGCCGAGTGGGGAAAAACGGTTAGACACATGAACAGGTTGGTGGTGTACCTGGGGCTTCAGTTTAAGACTATGCTTCCTCCTCACCGTCACCCAGCCGCCCTCTTTCCCCAGCTGCTTGGGGTCTGCCGGGGAACAGCTAGCGGGGCCTACGCTATCTTCGGCTGCACCAGCTACAGGGGCCTGGCTAGCTATGGGTGAATGAAGGGTGCGAAGCCGAGTCTCCAATTCAGTAATCCTGGCCTCCAGAGCTGCAAATATGCTACATTTATTACAGGTATCATTACTGCTAAAGGAGGCCGAGGAGTAACTAAACATCTGACACAATGAGCAGGAAAGTGCAGGAGGGACAGGTGAAGTAGCCATGGTGCTAACGAGTCGGCTACGAGCTAAGCTAAGCTAGCGAAACAGTAAAGAGACAGTGAGTGAATACTTTGGCTATAAATTAGGTAGTGAGTAGACAGAAAGGGTGATTCAGATGAAGCACGTTAAGATTATACTATGAAAAAGGGATGTATCAAAAGACTTAAATTAAATTGCTAAGCAGAAAAGCTACTCAGAAACACCACTGTGTTTGAGCAGGAACAGGAAGTGATACTCTACCACAAAGCGAGCGAACACCAAGTGACCATTAGCATGACCTCTGATGTCTGTGGCTGTGTTAGGTGATTCCACAGACAGTCCTATATGCTAGCAGATACACACCTCTGCATATCTGGTTTATGCTAAGCCTGCAGCACATCTGGAGAATGCGGCGTGGTGTTTGTGTTTGTAGGTCACAACGCGCACAGCGCTCCTGTTTACGATCATATGGGAATAGATGTGTTAACGTCATTATGGTCTGTTCTAACATGTTAGTGACTTTTACAGACTCGTTGGCTTCTTCTTCTTTTCTTCCTGCTGTGCATCCAGTAAAAATAACCTCTGAATTAACTCCCCTCACATTATTTACTTTAGTTTCCTCTGCACCACAACAACAATCAGACTGTGGGCACAGGTCCATCTGCAAGTTTTTCTTGGCCCCGGCCTTCAAACCGAACACTTCACATTAACACACATGTCCCGAACTAACAGGAACATTACACACATATCTTGAAAACTAATCCTTTAAGGCTGAGTTTTCCCAGAAGCGCTCTGAAAATAATTCCTCCTCTGTTGCTTGGGAGGTGAATGGTGCCCAAGAATGCTTCAGGGAAACCTGGGAAAGTTTCTTTCTGGATTTCAGCTGCTGTCATCATCTGAGCTGAGACTGCAGCACTGCTCAGCACAGACAAGGAGGAGAAAGTCTGAAAGTTTGACAGGTTGCACTATGTCATGAAAAAGGAGAGTGAAGAGAACTCTTCGTTTGGGAGGCTTTTCTTTTGCACCCTGAAGTCACGTCACTCGCCAGGTTTTAAAATTCACCTGCAGCTTCTCTCACCCTTTAATTTGTTCGGGTTGTAAAAGTCGGAAATTTGACTTTGTGCCAAAAACAAAATAATAAAACCAACAAAACGAGCCTTTCATTGCTGCACAGTATTATAGAAAACACATCTGTTGATGTGTCCTTGAGCAAGAGATTCACAAAAACAGAAGAAAATGACTGTTAACCTGCAGTTTAGTGTTTACATGCAGTGATCAGATTTATTTTTCTACTCCTAACTCAAAACTGAAAGCTGTGTTTCATAGTCGAAAAATATTTATCTTACTCAAAATGAAACTGAAATAAATGACATCTTACATTCACTGTTACATCACTGCCTAGTCAAAATCAACACAAACCTGTTGTTACTACGTGGAACGAGGTACGTTTGCATCAGTGTTTAGCCCATCCATAGCTGTGGTAGTGTGAGAACATTAGGGCTGGATCATGTGACCCTGAATCCTTATTGACGCTGCAATAGGTGTAGACTGCTGGGGGATTCCCATGATGCATTGAGTGTTTCCTTCTTCACTCACTATGTGTTAATAGACCTCTCTGCACTGAATCATACCTGTTATTAATCTCTGTCTCTCTTCCAGAGTATGTCTTTATCCTGTCTTCCTTCTCTTACTCCAACCGGTCGCAGCAGATGGCCCCGCCCCTCCCTGATCCTGGTTCTGACGGAGGTTTCTTCCTGTTAAAAAGGGAGTTTTTCCTTCCCACTGTCGCCAAAGTGCTTGCTCATAGGGGGTCATATGATTGTTACCTTACAATATAAAGCACCTTGAGGCAACTGTTGTTGTGATTTGGTGCTGTATAAATTGAACTGAACATTAGCAGATAACCTAATGACACCAGTAGCTTGGTGGAGAAGAAAGGCTACCAGAATCAGCAGTTATAAAGGCAGATCAGTGGTCTGTAGCTCAGTCAGCACTTCCTCTGAGACCAACAGCAGTGAAGTTGTTATAGAACCCGTTAGGCCTTAGAGGGATGTAATGATGAATGTTGCCTCATTGTATCGCAAATTGTTTGATGTTTGCAAGGTTTAGTTGCAAAAATTAAAAGCTTTCTCATTTTCTTTTTGACTCTTGTTTTTTGGGGTCACCATCTGCCTTCTTGGTGTCCTGCTCTGTCACAGCAACTCAAGTTTCCCTTTAGAAATGTTAAAAGTGGAAAAGCAACATATTCCACATGCTAGTTTTAAGTGATATTAAAATCCATTAATTCCAACTGTGGCTGAAGTGCACATTCCCAGAACACGTTGCAGCAGCACAGACGTCAACTATGGTTTGTCTGGTAGCAATATGCGGTGTAAACACAGTATAACTCAATGATAATATCTCTGTTAAACAACGTGTAATGGGCTGTAATTGTATCTAGTTTGCTCATTATGCTAATGCGATAGTTTGTGTTCTGCAAGTGTAGGCACATGCCTGCTTCTTCTCGTCTCACAGTTTGTGTACAGACGCCATCTGTCCTGAAGTCTTCCGTGTTTCGATAAAGCTACAGTTGCTCAACATTTATGTTTTCCAAAACCAACATATTCAGCCCGGTTCCATGGCAGAACAAAGCGGATACACGAGCACATGCGTTTGGATCAAAACAGGGATGTTGCCTGCTGTGGTATAGGCTCGTCGAGGCATTGCGCTCTGCAGTGATACAACAGATGGATTTTTTTTAAAAACGACCTCTCTTAGCACCTTAATCAGAAGAATGTTCTCTCGCCTGTTCACTGAAATCCTGTCAACATTATAGCGATCCACTAAACACCTACAGGAAAATGAGACGGAGCACCATAAATATTGTAGCATGCCGGCTCAGAAGAGTTTGTCTTCAGTGGAAAAAATCTGGCAGCATTATTATCTATTAAAGAACAATAGTGAGTGAAACCAATGCCTCACAAAGTATTGCAATGACTTTATCTGTGTGAAACTGGCATTTGTGCTCCAAAACACACTGCAGGACAGATCTTGTGCCATGAGCCCATTTTTTACTTTAATGACAGAGCGATTATTCAACTCACTGTGTAAATTGAACCAGTCCTTGCATGCCTTGCACGTTCTGTTGTTTTAAGCTGCTCTCTGCAGGCACAGCTGTGTTTATAAAGTCATAATAAATGACAATATTACAGTGTTGTAAAACTCATCTTTCAGTTTAAGGTGCACTTATTTGGAATTTAACAACGTCTTTCACAGCTAAGATTTTTTTTATTACTTCTATTTTATTTGCCATTAGAGATATTTGCCTGTAAGGCAACACAATCTGCAGTAGGACTCGATTTGGCAGCTCATTCTGACCCTTCACCTAAATTGAGTTTATTTTGTTAGTTTTCTTTTGCTTGCTTAATTTACAATGATAATAGTACAAGAATGACATTTGCATTTATATCAATTTTACAAAGCGATTTGAAAAAACTGAAAATTTATTAAAAGACTTTATTTATCAAAAAAAAAATCATCCCAATGATGAGAAAGTAAGAGAAATAAAAAAGCAACACATCCATGGATCAAATGTTCATAAGAGCCTTTGTTACAAGAATGTCTTAATAGAAGATTACAAAGGTCCAGTCATCTATGTCTCGATGCATGCTCAATCCTCCAGATAAGGAAAGTTAAAGGAAGTTGATTCTGTTCATCTGAACACAGCGTTTCAACGTTTCTCCTGCTAAAAAAAAGCTACGTCCAGATGAACAGAATCAACTTTGGGGCGTCCAGTGACCTTTGTTTGCTAGCCAAGACCACAGAATAATTAGCAAAGATTAAACCATTGCCCAGACACTTCAGCAGCAATGGATGTACTTCAGAGCAAGGGAATTTAATACTTTAAAAGTGAGGGACAAAATGTTTAAATCAATAACGAATTTAGCATGCAGCCAGATAAACTTGCCAGTACCAGAGAACTGCATTCATATTTCTTATTGCCAGTTAAAGTCTGGGCAGCACTAATTCTGGATTAGCTGGTGTCAGTGAAGTCAGTTTGACTCATGCCAACATAAAGAACAAGAAAAAACAAATCCATAAAGGGCCTTATGTAAATCAGTAGCAGACAAGAATCATCTAAATCTGGAAAGTATTACACATGTAATTACTTTTTTCCAGTGAACGTAGTGTTTTACTTAAGAAATAACCTCCATGAATAAAACCCAGAAGCAACCAGGAAAGCATCCTGTTAATCAAAGGCCTCGCAATGATAGATGGAAAAATGTGTGTTTGAATCCCTGATGTGCGGTCAGCAGTATGTGGACAATGCTGCTGGGAGTGACCACAGAAACAAGCCATACATACATGTACTACAAAGCTGACTCACACGCACACACACATTTGTCTTTGTGAGATCCATTATCCATACCTTAATGTAGACCCCGGTTCTAATTGGGACCCTTAAACCCTTTCAACTGGATTCAAACCATCAAACAGTCTCAGGTCTGCCCAAGTGAGGCTTGGACAAAATGTCCTCATATTACAGATAGTAAAACTCTCATTGGTCCACATAAGGATGGTTGTACGAGTATACGCACACACACGTGCGCTCCTCTGGGACTTTTATATAATGTGGACTTTGTGTCCTCCCTCTGAAGGACGATAAGGTTTTTCAGCTCCACAATAAATCCTCACACCTCCTCCTCCTCCTCTCTGCTGGAGTTTGGCTTTCATAAACACTCATCAACACACACACACACACATAAATATACACACTAAAATATGAACAAGCAGAAAATCTATTAATGGGGCGTCCTTATTTCACTGCTGCCACAAACCTCAAAATCCAACTGGAAACTAAACCAAAGCCAAGGAAATATGACAGAGGAGAGGAACCAAGGAGAGGAAACAAGCCTGGGAAACAAGAGAGGGAACCTAACCCTGGTTCTGTGAGAACCTGTTATTAAAATACAGGAAGGGTTAACCGAGAGTCTGTGAAACTTACAAAGAGTTGTTGCGTCATTTTATTAAAAAATTCAGCCTGAATTCTTCGTTGTGTTTTGGAAACTTTGAAGATGAGTGTTTCTTCAGGATGTGCAGGGACAACACCAGCGATGCACGTCAGTCATCCTTCGACCACGAGGCTCTGGTGTTTCCTCTCCTGTGACTCCCAGTCACTTGCCTGCTGACTGCAGCACGCTCATCTAAAATTAACCCTCCTGCTGTCACCCATGATGATGTCACCACAGCTGGAAATGCTGAGCAAACATCACTTCGCTTCTCCAACGTCACTTGGCGAGCCCTGACGACCGACCAGACACCAAACTGTTCTGCGCCACTGTACTTTCATATGTTCGTCACGGATGTGTCAGCCCTGTCCTGGTGGAGTCACAGGAGACCAAAAAACTCTGCCTTATATGACCTCTATGACATCATCCACACCCCCTCTGTATGGTGAACATGTCTTTCTCACCCTTTTGTTTGTTCCTCTGTTGTTTTCCAGTTTCTTACGTGACAGCGTAGCCGTCAGGACAAAGGCAGTCGAGCCTTAAGTCATTAAGTCATTGAGTCAGAGATTTTTAAAATGAAAAAATAAACAACCTACAATATTTTACCAGTTAAAACAGATGAAACTGTCTTTTCACACTTCCCTTCATTTCTCAGTTTAGTGGCAAAGTCTCCATCGTCTTCAACAGACGCCACCCAAGACACAATACATTTTAAATGTCTCAGAGTCTGGTACAAGTAAGCTCACCTTGCAACACACAGTGACATATAAACAAGTGTGTCAGGTGTGTTTCAAATCTTACTTTTGAACATATGCTATGGCTCAGCAGCGCTGTGGGAATGCCGGTGTGCATCGTTCTGCTTCTTTAGTTAATGAGTAATTAAATCTGGCAGGCAGGTTAGTGCTTGTTACTGCTGAATGAGTTAATTTTTCATCAGCTGTAGCCTGGAGTTGCTTCCACTGAAGGCATGGAGACAGTTGCTCAGTAATAAGAAGATAATGACATCCCATGGCCATCACTGCAGCCATGAAGCTTCCCTGTGGTTTGCCTCTTCCTCCTGCCTGGCAGCTCCATCTTCAATGTCCTTTGTCTAGTATATCCACTCTCCCTCCTCTGCACATGTCCAAACCATCTCAGCCTTGCCCTTTGTCTTTTTGTCAGTGTTGCTGTCTACAAACCTCACATCCTAGCAGGTCTCACTACCATCTTCTAAACCCTTTGCTGCCTTCCTTCCCCTGACTCATCTACCTTCTGCCTCCTATGCTCCTTGGATCCTCACCTGTCCACCTTTCTCCCTCTCATTCACACATATATATTCTGTCTTGGTCCTCCAGAGCCTATACCTCCACCAAATCACAAGATCACGAACGTCCACAGAAACTCCTGCCTGACCTCATCTGTCAGCTTGTTCATCACCACTGCAAACAAGAAGCTGATCCCTGATGTAATCGCACCCCCACCTCAAACCCGTCTGTCATTCCTATTGCACACCTCACCGCTATCTGTCCTTATTCATGATCTGCACCACCCTCACATGCTCCTCTGCCACTCCTGACTTCCTCCAGCAGTAACACAGTTCCTCTCTCGGCACCCTACCATCTGCTTTCTCTAGATCTAAAAAGTGCATCTGCTTCCAACTTTCTCTAAATCCAGCACTCTTAAAACAAACACCACAATTGTCCTGCTCTTTCTAGAGATAATAAAGCAAAGTAGCTCTGAGAACATCATCAAAGCTTGGTGCTTTGGGAAAATCCCAATTAGCCTAAATGTAATTATTCATTTTTCAATTGAACTTAAATTTGCTTCCTGGGATCATTTCTGTGTGTAATTTCTCTGCAACAATGTTTCCTACCATTGGACTTTTCTGTCTCCTACACGTGTTTTTTACAGGAATTGGCCCGCTGGTGTGGCAAGGATAATGGAAAACTGTTTGGGATCATTTATATAATCGTATACGCTTTGATTTAACTGCAATTTTCCACTTCTAATCGCTACATTGTGATGTTTTTCAGTGAACCCTGGCTAACAGACCCAGAACAAGATTCAGAGATATCATGAAGTACATGCAGTTTGAAAGTAGCCACGGCCGACAGCCATGTTGTAGCCCAGATACCCAGATACTGTTTCCTTGGTATTAAATCTCTTTGCATTAAAATGAAAACTATCATAATTTACTTTTGACACAGAAAATAGCCATTAAAATGTACTTCGGTATAAGATATAATCAGGTCATTTATGAGCACTTGGTTACAGTATAAACAGTATAAACCTTCATTTGAGTTCATTTACATTGGGAGGTAGTTAAATACATTTTTTTTCTGCCGTGTGTTTTACAAAAGGACCTCCTAAACAGAAGAAATGTGCTGAGTGTCCACCGCAGTGTTTGTCAGAGTGGTCAGCCTCTGGACCTCTGGGTCATTCAGGAGGAATAACTTCATTTCACCATAATTTCATTTTGTAGAAAAGGTCCTGGTCACAGAATGTACAGATATGACTAACATACAATATAATCACAGGCTTCTCTCTCCACTATTGTCTCCCACATACAGTGTAAACACTCAGCTTAACAACAGCGAGAGTCCTCCCACAGGCTCCCGTGGGACTCGGTCTGACCAGCTCTGTGTGTCTCCGGCTTGTGTGCAGACCCCTCGCTGTACTCAGGGCCATATGCAGTAAGTCAGCTCTCTGCAGCGCCCCCTCCTGTGTGGATTTACATTTGCATTTCATTTCCACTTGAAACAAGTTATTAAACTAACTGAGGTTTGCATTGGTGTGGAATTACAGGTTGGTAAGCGCTGCTGTGGGGTTAAAAAAAACACAGCAGTTTCAACATGAACCCTGGGACCTTCGTCCTCCGTGCTCACTTCTATATTTTCACTAACTCTATCAAAGCTGATAAAATAAAACATGTCATCATGATTCGTATAAACCAGCAGAACATAGTCATCATTACTTTGTAGAGGAGCTTACAAGATGATTGATGTGAATAAAAAATAAATAACTTCTTTGGCAACTGAAAAACGTCTTAGTTTCTACAGATGTCAATCAAGTCTTTAAAAAAGAAGGTCAAGTAGTAAATGGCAGTCTTCTGTACATTGTTTATTATATTATATAACTACTTCACTTCTGTACACTTTACAAATTGTGCAAAGACTCCAAATGACACCACAGCTTTGTTCAACTGGAGCAATTATTACCTTGATAAAAAAAAAAAAAAAAAGTGAATATGACTTAATTATATCTGTCAACTATTTGTCAAAATGTTTGTTTTAAATTAGGCGCTCATGTCCCATCTAAGTAACAACTTCTGGGACTGAAAATGAAGCCACAGTTCCTCTAATGGCCACTTCAGCCTTCAGAGACTTTAAAATACTCTAAAACAAACACGCTTACAGTCTGGTACACAAAACAGTTTTAGTTGGTTTCAGATAAATTCTCCACAATAACAACCACATGACTCGTGATATTTTTGTATGTATATAATTAATCTGTTTAAACTCTATTAAAGCTCAAATCTATATGTTTTAGAGGCACTGTTACTGTGAACAGCTGTCTGCTATTCAGCTCTCTAACTGCACTATGTTTGTACTCTTGGTGCCTTTTGGGGTGTTTTTAATAATATACTTATATTAAATAATATAATTATTTGTCAAATAGTCAGGCTTGTTGTCAGTTAGTGTTCTAACACTGTAAATACCAACTTGTCTTAATTTCTCTAAATATTTATTACTTTTTTCTCTCTTTTTTCTCTTTTATCATTATTATTACTGCTATTTTCTGTTACTGTCTTCTTAATATAACTGCACACTTTTCATATGCTCATGTAAAGCTGATGGGTAAATGTGGCTACACTGTGTATCTGTACATGACAATAAAACCTGAAACTTGAAACTAACAACAAACTGTGCTGCAGTTTTGGTGTGAATTCAAGTATTTTATGTTACTTGATATTGATTTGTGTCTTTGTCAATAAGAGCTGCTGTGTCTCCAGTAGGAGGTTGGGTGGTCTTCAAATTAGAAGGTTGGTAGATCGACGCCTGGTTCCTTGAGTCTGCATGTCCTTGAGCAGAGTTGCCTCCGATGGTCAAATAGATCGGTCCGCTCGTTCATTAAAGCACTTTTGTGATGCGCATTTAGCCAAACTTGCTAGCATTAGCTGAAAATTTAGCACTCCACCCAGAAAATCCCGAGCTAAAGCTAACACGATGGGTTATTGCCAAACAGCCGCTACGAGCAGACGACCCAGATATTTTGGCTTCATTACATTCAGTCTTCATTTCTGTGCAGTGAATGACAGCTGGATTGTTCAGGCCCTCTTTTTATAAAACCACCATGGTTTGTGTTCTTGTTTTGGTCTCGCTGGCTAAAACTCCAGCTGTGCTTTCATGGCTCAGTCTCTGACGATTATCACCTCAGCTTCTTTTTGCTGCTTTGTGGTGGAGGCCAAAAGGTCAAGACAGTATGTTCAAACTATGCTTTCCTGATCTGGGATTCAAATGTAAAGCTGAGAGGAGTCAACAGAGTCCCTCCCACCACCAAAATATCACACCCATGTGACTCTGATGGCATTTAAAATGGTGAATCAATCTTGCCTGAGCGTATATAGCACACGGAGAACATTTAGGTGCTGTAATGATGAGTTGTGGTTGTGGAACAGCAGAGTTTAGGCTGACAGCTCAGTAATCGCTCTCATTAGACAGAAAACTGCTCTGAGGTCAGACCACACCTTCGGCTCACTCTGTCTTCCTCTCTTTAACTTCTCTTTTTCTACTAACCCTCCTCCCTCTCTCCTCGCCTGCCTGCCTCACCCCTGAGGCAAGTTGCCCCCACCCTTCCAGGCTCTCTCACCTACGCAGGGTGTCTCTCGCCCTGTCTTGCGGGTTTGGCAGGGCGGGATGTTTTTGTGCTCGGTGGTTTTGGAGGAACGAAGCGAATGAACCTCCAGCGTGCCGAGTCATCAATCAGCACAGTCTGTCACCTAAATCATGGGACGAGTCATCATGGGGGGTGCACAGCTGTGCGTGTTTGTGTGTGTGTGTGTGGGGGGGGGGGGGGGGCAATGTCATCACAACAATCAGAGGAAGAAAAATTAAATCCTTCAGAGTGAGAACGCTTTCTGCTTTCTTCCTTATTCCTGTAGAGGTTATTAAGTTCAAACCAACACCCTATTATTTTATTATCGCACAGCATCATTAATTTCACTTCTGCACGGTTAATATCACCGCTTCAAACTGTTAGGAACATACTGGGATGCATTCATTGGTCGGTTCATGGATTCGGCTGATGACATTACATGTAGATGTTATTGTTTCCTGAGCAAAAACACATACTGTAGCAAAAAAAACTGTAAGAAATACAGCTAATGATTGAAGATGCAATGAATCAAATGAATAGACTACAGTAAATGTATCCACAGGTGTCTATTATTGTACAATCTTAATGCTATTTACTCTGAACCCTGTGTTTAGTCTGTAAGGTAGTGCCCTGGAGAGCCACTTTAGGAAAACAGTTGGGGGTGCACACAGGATTTTCCAAGTGCAACCCATCAGTCGTTTTTCACTGATGATATCTTTCCTCACCTAATGTGATTTCAAAATACTTGCACTTAGGTCCAGTCGGGCTTTACGTTTCAGGCTGCTTGACTTATGAGATGCTAAAGAACATGTTGCCTGCCCCGGCTTTAATGCCTCTTTTGAAGGTTGTTAAAATCAATGCGCAGCTCCATTGAGACTCTGTGTTTTTAAGTTTGCATCATCACACCAGACGAACAACATTCACCACATCTGCTGTAACAGTTTACGAAACTTTCTCCTGACCAGGATCTTTGAAATCTTTCAGGATATAACAACAAAGTTCTCAGAGTGTGGTGACAGCCAACCTTCAGTCTTCATCTCCATTTTCAAGAGGGTCTTAGAGCTTAGCTGTGTTTGTCGCCATCACTATCATTTTTTTTCAGACACTGTTGGATTCCACTCGAATAACTTATACGATTCACAGTTCCAAAGAAACTTTGGAGGGTTAGAAGCTTTCTTTTGTATCGGTTCTGTATGCAGCTCCTAGTTGGTGTGCTATGGCTTTAGTAGATGACAGTGCAAAGAATCTATAAGGATCTGAAATCGTGTCATTGTCATAGAAGAAAAAAAACTCTGGCATGTGTATATGCAGAGCAGTGTGTAGTTTTGCAGTCGAAGCTCCTGGACGTTGCCCTCCCCTCTCTGCTGCTCTGGTAATCCATCCTCATGTTCGACAAAAATAACAACACCGTTTAATCCAAAAACTCCTCGCCAGCTTTATTTGAAAACTTCAAACATAAAAACTCTGCAGAGCTGAACTTTGGATTTTTAATTCCTGGGTTAGAAATGTCTACGTCACGGCATGGCAGTCACTCGTGGTCTGGCATGGCCTGGTATTGTATTGGTTTCAGTGGTTGGCTGGCACTGGGTACTAAACACGACACATAAGAGCATTAAGATCTTTGGGAATTCTTTGATGGATAATTTAACCCTCTGGAGTTTCCTAATTCATCAGTGAAACCAACACTGAGTATGATTGATGACATTATAACTTTATTTAAAATCGAGTAGAGACGAGTCATGTAAACTATATATGTGGTGGTCCAGTTGCTTTATTTCTTACATTCGTAGGGCGATCGTAGCTCAAGAGTTGGGAGTTCGCCTTGTAATTGGAAGGTTGCCGGTTCGAGCCCCGGCTTGGACAGTCTCGGGCAAGACATTTCACCTGCCACCTACTGGTCGTGGTCAGAGGGCCCGGTGGCGCCAGTGTCCGGCAGCCTCGCCTCTGTCAGTGCGCCCCAGGGTGGCTGTGGCTACAATGTAGCTTGCCATCACCAGTGTGTGAATGGGTGGATGACTGGATGTGTAAAGCGCTTTGGGGTCCTTAGGGACTAGTGAAGCGCTATACAAATACAGGCCATCTGCCATTTGACTATTAACAGCCTTCTGCTAAAGGTTATACACTGTAGTTGTGATTGTTATGATTGGGGATTTGCTGATGTGTTGTGATGTTCATCTTTTTAGTTAAAAAACTAAGCAGCCTTAGAACCCACAGTGACACAGGTGTCCCCGCCCCTTCGCACATTGAGGAAAGTTCCTGTAAAAGTTCCAACGTTGCCGCTCCCGTAGTTTTCCTGGCAGTAAAGATGGGCCTGGGCTCTTACGGGTAAAAAAAAGGGAGTTTTTACAAACAAAAAAACAAAACTTGCGTACAAAATTTGGAGATTTTCAAAAGGCAAAGGCATCAATCCGTCTGTGTCTGAAGGGTTAACGTTGGTGTGACGTAAAATCACTGTGACTAAAACCTGGAAAGAATTTCAGTGATCCCACCTTGAATGAGCTGGTCAGAGTCGTTAGGTAACCATCTTCTCCTCAGTGACGTTGGAGTCGACCAGCACATAAAAACATTTTAACGAACACTGTTAAAAAAAGAAAGAAAAAACCTGCAACTTCCCGTTTAATGTTGTTAACCGCTCGTCTCAGCCTTATTCGGTAAGTGGCTCTCAGGTTTTGCAGAACTATCTCACCACAGGACATCAATACAGAACAACTGTCTTCATCCCCTGCAGGTTTCAAAATCTGCTGCACTGAAGCAACAACAGTCGCAACGTTTCAACACGCAAAGTGGCTGCAGGTGAAACTCGCTCCTTTAGTTTGGGGTCACATACAGGCCACAGCGGGATCCAAAGGGTCCACGGGTCTGATAGCGCGGAGTGACCTGTCGGGACGGCGTGGCCTCTTGAAGTTTCAGTCCTAAAGTTTTTCTAATGACATTTTGTCAGGTGAAATTACCAACCTGTCTGCAGCAGTGAAAGTATTTCTGTCTGTCACACAAATGCAACATTCATTCGCAACTTTACATTAGTAACACAGCGCTGACACAGATACAGCTACAGATACACGCTCGAACCGGTCACATACAAAAAAATTCTTGGTCATCGTATTGTATCAGATCTTTGCATCTTTGTACGTCTAATTTGCAAATAAAAACAGGAACTAAAGCAGCGCTGAGGAGAAATATGTGCAACTTTTCCTCCGAACTGGTGGACAAGAATAAAAGTGTTTGATTGATGTTTGTTTGTACGATGTGCAGCACAGTGGATGGCTTAAAAATAGCATCTTTGCAATTGGTCAAATTAACTGTTAAAATCATGAGCAACATTTCTGGGATGTTAACTCTTTTTGTTGTTTCATCTCCATCTTACATCATGGCGGGAATGACTAAGATGCCATAACTGGCCTCGTGCTGACACACGCCGTGATGCTGAAGCATATTCAGAGTTCATTAAACTGTAATTAACATTTTCAGGTCGCAGTGTCAAAAACATCTGTTTTTGACTTCTACATAGGAGCAAGAACTTTAATGTTTCATTCTAAGAAGAGCTGCTGTATGGTCGTTCGTGACAAAGGAGGGAGGATGTAGGTCAGTGGATGCAGGGTGTCCACAACGAGACACAAAAGAACTACAAAGAGAGGCTTTTTCTCCTTTGTCCGAGGTCTTAGGGGCCCTCACATGTCACGTGTGAGTGTCGTTATCATAATCTGACCACAGCTGTGGATATTTGGGTTTCCAAACAACAGCTTCTTATCAGGAATTTATATTCTTTTAACTTAAACCGCAAAACCTTCAAAGATTCATCTGTATGGGGATGTATGTGTTGTGTCGTCATTAATCCCACTCGGCCTGATCACTGCTGTGATTCAGCGTCTACCTGCTCTGGAATTAGAACCTCTGCTAATCCAGCGCTGCTGACTGCCAGACTGTAATCAGCACTGAGCACAGAAGCACTTAGAAGCCTTCAAATTGTAAAAACGAGGAGTTAATGTGAAAGCCGCTGGAGGGATTTCAGCCTGGACTGTTTACGGCTCTCGTTACAGCTCGAATGCCCGCCTCTCAGCTGCTCCGAGTGTTTCCATGATCTTGTCATCGGCTGTATCTGCTGCTTTGTGGTTCACCACTGTCCTGTTAAATCACCCGAGTGTTCTCTCCAGCCCAGAGCTGTAATTGTGGTGCAGAAACAATCTATGGAAAACAAATAAACTCCTGTGTGCGAGGCCCGGAAGCTCCTCTCCGCCTTCTCAAACCTCTTTGAAAAGCTCTTAAATCTGCTGACTGATTGAATCAATAAAAGTCCTGCCGTGTGATGTTCAAACCAGTAATTACCTTGTCATAACACAGAGGGGAATTTTTGATGGATAGTGAGCTTATAATGCTGCCACCACACTTTAATTAAGACCGCTGCCGCCAGCCAATCAGAAGTCTGCGTGGATGCACAAGGCGGGGCCTGCTCGCTCTGACCTGCCATTGGATGTGTGGGAGGAGTGATGTCACTGCACAGGTGCATGCCGCTGGGGCACGGCACATCAGATTAATGCAGCGTCATTATGGGCTCAGCCTCACTGATGATGTGGTGTAAGAGCACAGACGGCGAGACGGAGTAATCCAGCAGCGAGTTTACCTGAGACACTGTTTTTGCTCCGACAGTCTCACCTCCTGCAGACTGGGAGGTGTAACTAAACTGGAGAGGGGCTGACCTTTTCCTCGAAGAATATCCAGAACCATGTTTTAACTTTTTAGCTGAAAAGTGCACGCCACCGACCCGATGAACGTAGAGACAGAGGTTTGTTGGTTAACAGTCTGCGTGGCAGGGACACCTTGCAATCTCAAAGTCTAAACAGTGATACAGCATAGTGTCTGGTTAACTTGCTACTCCTTCAGCTGCTTTCGGGTTTAGTATGGAGAAGATACTTTATATATATATATATTTATCTGAGGGTTTGGAGGACAAAACATCTGGTCTTGGAGATCTAAGGCCGCTTTTAATGGAGAGGATTTAGTTTTATTGCACAAGATCATTTTAAAACTTAACCAGAGCCATGACGATGAAAAACGATGTAAATATGTCCGCTCAGCAGAAGTCAGGACTCTCCCGGGTGCTTAAACATCGCTGCTATAAACAAGTATCATCATTATTTATTAATAAGGATGAATATATTAACACAGCTTAATCAAAGAGTAATGTGTATATGACAGAGATGCTTTGGAGCTTAAAAGTTTGACCAAGCAAAAACAAATATAGAGGATCCATAATTGATCCCTGAGGAACTCCAAACCTTATTTTAGCTGAAAAAGACAAACTAAAGATCAAATTGTATACGTTTCCTTTCCTCACCTCAACTTTCGTTATTACACTGGGTAATCTTCAGGTGAAAAACTCGCAAAGAAATGCAAGAGAAACATTACCTGTGCAAAGTCAACCTAGAACTTTGCAGATAACCAGTAACCAAAGTGCAATCTCAGAGGGGCAAACGAGGTAAATGTGTGTCGCTTCCCATGAAATAAAGAGACCTTATTGGCCACTTATATCTGTGAGGATGTAAACAGTGCAAGGAGACTATCCACACCTTGTTTTCTCAACTCTGTACATTTGAAGTGAGCCTTTATCTGATAACTGCATTATCACTTAAACTGTGCAATGAGGAAAGCTTAAAAACATAAATA
This sequence comes from Oreochromis niloticus, assembly GCF_001858045.2. Classification (NCBI taxonomy): domain Eukaryota; kingdom Metazoa; phylum Chordata; class Actinopteri; order Cichliformes; family Cichlidae; genus Oreochromis; species Oreochromis niloticus. Next base: position 37,834,831 of record NC_031965.2, read on the forward strand.
ATCCCAGGCAGGTGAAATTCTGTGTCTATTGCAGATCACAGCTCATAATTTTGCAAAGTTTTAAATCCCTCAGGAGGGGAATAAGCCGGGTGGGAGTAGTTTATCCCTCCATCCACAGTAGGATCAGTCACATGCAAACAGCACTAAAGTGCAGGATTCCCCATTTCTGTTTTTTGTCTCTGTAACCATGTAAAGGACATACCATTTTGCTCGTATTGTCCCGTTGTGTTCACAGCTCATTCTAAACTAACAGTGCTCATCTACACTGAATCAGACAGGAAATGTGCATCGACACCAAAATATAGAGCTAAAAGTTGCCGAAAAGCTGCACGCAGCTGCACATATCGTACTCTTTTATTCTTTTACATTCATTTCATCCACTGTTAAACAGTAAAACTTCTGATTAGAGCAAGCAGCAAACAACGCAACATCATTCTAACGTAGCAGCTCAGCCTGTTCCTTTTTTCAGAGTTACATTACTGTGGTCACAGAGTTCCTCCTTTTTAAATCAACTGCGGTTACAGCTACATTACCACATGACAATAACATACCAAAGTTATTACTGTCAACTCACAAGCTCATAAAAGTAGCATTTGATACTAAATTAAAACTTATCTGCTGATTTAAAAAAGTGTAAAAGCAGCTTTTCCTCTCATTCGCTTTTTCAGCTTTTTCTGGCTGACTGTATGAAATAAAGAACATCATCCTGCAAAGGTTGCACTGCTGCACTAACAAAGAAAATACCAACACTGACAGAGAATAAGCCCAAAACTGAATGAGTGGAGCCTCAACACACCTTAAACTCCACACGTATATATCTAATATTTGATATATTTCATCTTACCTTTCTTCCTCTGGAGTCCCTGAAAGTTTATAGAAGTGTGTTGTGAAAAAACAATTGTGACATTTTTTCAACTGATTGTTTGCTAATCTGTCTTTTCCTCGAGCATTGTAGCGCCACCAGTAGGTTGAAGTTTTATATGCATTAATGCCTACAACCTTTGAATAAAGGATACCGGCTGTAAATATAAAAATCCAAAGTGGGGTGATTCAGGATTTCTTGGATCAAGCCGAGTTTAAACTGCACTGTGATGGATTTTTCCACCATCTCATCAAAACAGTACATTAATTTAGATACTTTACTTTTCTTCTTCTTCTTCTTTTTTATGTGTCAGACAAAAGGGCAACGCGCTCAGGAAACAAAAGTGGTCCCATAGACGTACAAGGCAGAACAGAATCCCAACCACAAAAGACATTTGTTGTGTTTTTTTACAGAATATCACTACACAAACTGCATCTTCTACTTCTTCATTCTGCTTTAAAAATAACAGCAGTGTGACCAAATAGAAGCAGAACTGAGACTGAGTAAAAACTTAAACAGAAACTAATAAAAACAACCAAAAGACGAAGTTAAAATGGCAAACTGAAACCGAAATAAAATTAATGAAAAGATAAACCACACTGGTTTGTCTGCTGCTGATGACTTCCCAAGAGAAATACAACCGATAGGCACACAAACTCAAGCCAGAGACGTTTACTGAACCATCTGCCAGTTTTACTTTAAAACTACTGCGTCTGAGACAATGTGGAGGATAACACGTCATGAAACAGTCCTGCTTGTGTGTGTGTGTGTGTGTGTGTGTGTGTGTGTGTGTGTGTGTGTGTGTGTGTTTATGTAGTCCATCATGAAGCTGCAGAAATGTTAAGTCCGTCTGACTGCTGGGAGGAAACGCTCTGATCCCTCACAGGGGGACGCATCATCATATTTCTTGCAGTGGAGGAAAAGCTTTGTTGGCTCCGTGACTATCATTGCGATTTATGTTAGCGCGTTATCGCTGACCTTCAGTTCGCCGCCATCAGCTTGCTGCACAGAGGCGTTCAGAGGTCAGGGGTCAGGATAACAGATTAAGCAGAAATGTCGCAATGTGCATTAAATGCACTTCTTTATCTGAGCTGTAAATTCACTGGGAAGGTGAACGAGAGGCTGGAGCTCTACAGCCGGTGAGAAACGTCAGAGCTCGTGATGCAACTGCAGCCTTGGAAATATGTTCAGCTCAGCTTGCAGTCACTGAAGCTTTTATCTCGTCTGTAGCTCTGGTTTCAAGGAGCACAAGTCTGCTTTATGTCAATTTTTTCTGTCATTTCAGACCTTGTTACTCCTACGTGCCAGCAGAGTCACCTGACCTGCTCATTCACCTGCTTCCACCTCACATATCAGCCCCTGCAGTGTTTATAGCCCCAGCTTGCCATCTTTCATTTGTCAGCTTTGGCATTTTTTAGCATTGTTGTTTGCCCGTTAACTTCATTGCCTGCTGTCTTGCGTTAAGAATCTACTCTTCATGTTGGTGAGCATGAATTTGAAAGTAATGCATTTCAATAGGAAATATATTTCGTGTCATGAGCACGTATTTTTGTAAGGAAAGCAGGAAGCACCATGGAAACCAGGAAAGCAATGTTTTAAATCATGTTTGTTTTAAAGCTACAGTGTTAGCTGTAGTTTTCAATACATAACTATAGCCAAATGACATACTTGTAATTAAAAATGATATGACAAAAACTGTGACGTCAAACTTAAGTCTCCAGCAAGAAAGTCAAGACAACTTACTTCCCTAAAATCCTCCAACCTCCAAAAAACAGACTTTTTGTTTTTCATCAGCACATATGAGAGTGGTGCTCAGGGACATGAAATGTCATAATGTTGGGAAATTCTTGGTGAGGATCAGAAACACAGTTGCGAGTTGCTCAGCACCACAGATTGATCTAAGCTGCTGAGATGAGACCAGGTCATGTGTGCATCCTTATTCAAGTAAAGCTTAATGTTTTGCCTTTTGTGGGGCAAGTTTGTATTTGATCATCATCAGCTTTCAGCTTTAAGCTGCAAGACATTAGCATTTGAAATTACATTTAGTATTTGTAGCTTTTGTTTCACTTCCCCTTTTGGCATTGATTGTAAAGTCAAATACCCTGGGGCCTCAGGGGCCAGCTAGCTATTTATTTAAAGGCCTCTAAGCATTAAAACTGTGAGAAGAGAAAGCTGTTCTGGGATGCTCAATGAATCAGACTCTCTCGATGTTTTAGTCAGTTGCAGCTAAATAATGTACAGTTTGTGAGTAGATGTTAGCCAAACTAAAAAATTACTATATGGAGTACTAATGGGTTCATGTGACTCCTACACAGGCCTGGATGAAACATCATGGTGCCACATTTCTGCAAAGATAACCCCTGCTGACACGCTGTACAGCATCAGCTCAGCAACACATACATGCATTTACAGTTTGTGTGTGTGTTTACATCAAATTTCACAGAATTTCCTTGCAAAAGAAAAAACAAAGAGTTGGAAAAAGTGCAATTTTATCTGTATTTTTTTTTTTTTTAAAAATACAGGATATACTCAGAAAAACTCTGAGCATCTGTCCACACAGGCTCCTTTAAGTAAAGGAGGCTACAAACAGGCTCAGTAACAAAGTGATGGCGTGATGGTGTTTTTCAGCCAGTTTGTGTTGGAAACTGTAGCGTTGAGCGCCCTGGACACCAGTAGTGAATCAGCACAAAATCTAAAACTCTCAAGAAGCAAGAAGTGGTTTGTGCGACTTCCTCTTTCGGGTTTACCAAGAGAAGTCAACGAGACACATGATGGACAGACGCAAGATGAAGGAGCAGAAAATAAAAACAACAAACTCTGCAGAGTCCAGCTTGGCAGACACGGATGCTGAATCCTCTTAAGGAGCATGTGGCTGTTTGTCATCACTGCACAGTAACAGCACAATGAGTTATATAAGAGCAATATAAGCTGCCGGCAGGCCTCTCAGCCTCCAACACAGTGAACACAAGGAGCTGTAAAGAGCTTAATAAACCTCCAGTCAGCGTGAAAAGCTGTTAAAACAATCCTCGACGTCACCAAAGTGAGGTCAGTGCACACAAGGCACCATTAGGACCAGTCCTCCGATGACCCCCCCAGAGACCTAAG